>NW_027468576.1:7702500-8000000 GCF_046254945.1 Alosa pseudoharengus | reverse complement strand
TTCCTGAGATGAAGGAAGGATGGCCTGAGTCGGATTTCATTGTTACTGCCTCGTTCCTTCTCTCTCTCTCTCTCTCTCTCTCTCTCTCTCTCTCTCTCTCTCTCTCTTCCATTTTCCTGATTACTTTTTACACTATAACTCCCCTCATATGACCACAGTGATGGTTAATGCAGAAAAGAGGGTTTGGGAGAATGACATGTTATATTCATTAATTTATTTCTTTATTATATAAACACGGATTACAGATACCCCAAGGCTATTGTCAGCAACCATTTGCAAGGAAATAAATAAAGACAGATGTTGTCTGTAATTATTATGCAGCTGGACAACTTCAAATAGGATGTTTTGGTGTCATTCTGGCTACTGAATGAATCATCTATAATTTCATTTGTTTGGCCTTCTAAACACCAAAGAAAGACTGGTTCTATGGTTTTTATTAAGAATTCACTGGGAGTTGGTCAGTGAATTGAAATCCCCAGCACTGAATTCTTCTGGGACAAAAAGAACAAGGTGAATGGTCTTTTCTGTCTACCACCTCAAAGAAAACCATAATACCTGTAAAATCAATATGTTGGTCTGGTGGTAATTAAGAACTCTCTGTACTGAGGTCTGGCAGTCAGGCAGTTTGGGGCCAGTTTAAAATCTCTTTGCAGCTTTTTGTGTAGATTGAAGGGGGAATCCGTTGCTAAGAAACAGTACTGTAAGTACAGTGTTACATGCATGCAATGTATGCTCACTTTTGGTTTGGACAATAAGTTTGAAGTTTATAGAGAACAGCAAGGAATAAAAAAAACAGTAACAAGCTCAGGAGAGGCTTTTCATAAATTATTCTCCTGCTCCATTGTCATTCTCTTATGTGTAGAGTGGTCTTTGTTCTTAACACACAAAGACTTGAGGTGCTAAAACAAAACAATCGGCCCTGATGAAGTGAGGCTTGCTTTTCCAGTGTAGGCCTGCGTATCTCTGTGTGACGGGAGGCAATAGATCTCCTCAGTCGGGGCCCTCTGTGTATGAAGAGTGATGACGCGTCTCATCTGGCCTGGATGATGGACAGAAGCACATCAGAGGAAAGGGAGCAAACTGAGAGAGAGGGAGAGAGATGGTTTTTGGCAGAGCTGAAGGAGCAGGGCTACCAACACACAACCAGAGGGTTGAGGACATGCATACTGGCTGGAAAATGGATTGTAATGACTTGAAAAGACTCATTTTGGCTTTGGCTTTGCTGTATTCAGCTGAATTCTTTGTGTGTATGTGTTTTTGTCTGTGTTTGTGTGTGTGTGTGACTGATTTAGAATGTCTTAACAGCAATTAAATCAATAAAAATCACATGAATCACATATATTCCTTTGATTACATGTTTTCTTTCTATCCTAGATTCACATTATGTGTTCCACTTCACACTAGCACACAATACTGCCTTGTCTGCTGTGTGTGTGTGTGACAGCTGAAGCCAAATGTGGTGTAAAATCTCTGATTACTGCTCTCAGAAGTAATGCTTCAACCTTCTTGTGGGATTTTAGCAATGTGTTTGTTACCCTCAGTGTACCTTTCCACTGATTGTACCTCTGCTTCCATTATCTGATTACCTCCTCACGTTAGCACAGTAGGTGTGTGTCAGAGAGAGAGAAAGAGACAGAGAGAGAGAGAGAGAGAGAGAGAGAGAGAGAGAGAAGGAGGGATAGAGAGGTAGGGAGGAGCAGAGAAAGTGAAATGACTAGCAGGCAGGCCTTTGTATGATTGCAGTTATGTGGCAGTTTTGCATAACCATGTGTGCCAGTGTGCTTTCTGCATGCAGCACTGGGGGATTTGGAGTTGACAATAATGGATCCTTTCTTTGTTACTCTATATTTTATGCAGCTTGTCTTTTCAAATGAACTGTGAAATGTAGGCCAGGGCCACCACACTTACCAAGTCAAGTTTGTCTTTTGAACAAAGAGCACGAGGAGAGTGGCACAGAGAAATAGAGGCAAATGGTCTTATTGAAAGAATGGCTTGGGAGGTATGATTCCTGAGTGTGTGTGTGTTTAAAGGGCAGGGAGAGGGAGATAGAAAGGCAGACAGAGGTAGCAAGCGAGAGAGAGGGAAAAAAAGAGAGTGAGTGTGTGAGAAAGAGTGGTTAAAGGAGGGAGAGAGAAATGAGTGACATCTCCAACTTTGCACTCAAGATGGAGCCGAGCGTGAGCAGGAGGGCGCGGGTGTGAGTGCAGCGAGTTCTGCTCTTTAGAGTTGGAGTTGGGCTCCTCACTGTCAGCTCCTCCAAATTAGACAGGAGGAACCAGCCGGAGTGGAGCCGAAGTGGCAAGTCACCGCCTCACGCCCCCCCCCACCGCCTCGCCGTGTCACTCTCAATACAGAGCAGCCCGGAACCGCCGCGGAGACACCAAATCATCAACCCGCAAAATGGCTGCTGCATTGTGCGAGAAGCCTCCTAGACAGAGAGCGGCCAGGTGCAAAGCACGCTGATGGAAATGAGGGCATCCCAGACACATCGTGCCTGTGATCTTACCATTTTTATCTGTCGGCGGTATTATGATTGCGGAGCGCGCTTACCCTGGCCCCATGACTGAGGGGATTATGGGCAGTTGAACGTGTGGCTCAGGTTGTTCCAGGACAGGTGTCTCAGCGTGAGGGTGGGAGATGGGCCGGTGGGGGCACACTAATCACTGTTGAGCCACAGCTCACTTGGCTCCCTCTCCTCTGGGCTTGGAGATGCTTTTTTAGGGAGATTTTCCTGTCTGGATAACATGACTGTCGCCTGGGTTTACTCTGCTGGGCAGCATTAATGTTACCTCAACTGGAGTTTTGACCCTGCTTGACCTTGGTGTTTCCCATTTTCTGATTGCCTGCTCACTGCTTGATCATCTCTGCAGATTATGTTTTGATTGTGGTAACGTGTGTGTGTGTGTGTGCAAGGTGGGTAAGTGGGTGTAGTTTTCAACTGCTCTTAGCAATGCTGAAGGACAAACTATTTTGGTTTTGTGGAGGAGTCATTCTCCATGCTTGTTTTGGATTGCAGACTTTTGTTGGCTCTTGGAGAGTAGAGTGGAGAGGATTGTAAAGTGGACTTCAGAAGAGTAGAGGAAAGGCCATTGTGAGGCCAATCATACCAAAACGACTATATTTACATACAAAAAAAGAATGCCAAGTGTGTGGTTTTCTGCCGGGGTATGACTGTTTTTAGTCACAAGGCCTTGGAGGCTCTTGTATGTACTGAGCAAGTGAGAGCGGTAGAGGGAGAGTGCAGCTAAGAGTGTCTGAGAGAAAAGTATTTTTGTGTCTTTTTCATATACTGTATGGACGAGGACATAGGTGGGTTGGCAGAAAGCATTAAGTGTGTGTCATGACTGTGTGTGTGTGTGTGTGTGTGTGTGTGTGTGTGTGTGTGTGTGTGTGTGTGTGTGTTAGGGAGTCCATGTGTAAGTAAGTTTCTGAAGAAATAAATGCTTGGGCCGTGGTGTGTGTGTGTGTGTGTGTGTGTGTGGGGGGGGGGGGGGGGGGGGTGGGGCATGGCCTTATTTTAGTAGCTGCTAGTCCTACTGGGAGAATATGAGTGAGGCTGTCCATCTGGATCAGGTGGGGTTGTATTAATGAGAGACAAGCCCCTCTGGCCTCTTGTGTGTATGTGTGTGTGTGTGTGTGTGTGTGTGTGTGTGTGTGTGTGTATATACATCTGTGACTGAGAGAAAGAGACATGGCTTTGAATATATTTCCCAGTGAGGTTTTATACTGTGTGTGTGCATTATTGAGTGCTGTTGACAAAAGAGGAGCCCCTCTCGCAGTTCTATGGCCCTCAGTGTGTGTGGCGGTCCTGGCCCTATGCAGTCCACAGCCCTGCGTCCTCTCCATTGTTCTGCTGGACAGTAGCAGCACCCTCTGAGCCTCTAACCAGACCGCACTCCCATCCAGGTCCACTACAGTGAAGATAACGGGGAACGCTGTGCTGTCACACTGTGGAGTTACACTGTGCTGGTATGAGCTGAGCTCCACTGAGGATTTACATTGATGAGATATTGGATTCATTTCTTCTCCAGCAGGGCAGACAGAGGAGGGGTGGAGGAGGAAGAGCGGAGGAGGAGGGAGCATGTTTGTGTAGTGAGCAATTTGATTAATCCTCTTCTAAGATGGCGCAGCACACAAATGTGTGTATTTGTGTCGCCATGATTTAAAATGGAAATTACAGAAACAACTCCCAGCTGTTAAACTGTGAAATGGGTTTATCTAGTAACTTATTCATGCACATTTGCATTTTTCCCTCTCAAATTAATTTATTGTAGCAAATAAAGGCAATTAAAGCCTGTGCCAAATATCTTAGTATATCCACAAAATATGCACTTAAAATGCATGCGTTCTGCTTTGCCCACTGCTAAGATGCATTTCTATTACATTGGCAGATAAGCTTGTAAGAGATGAGTTAATATCCTTTTCCTCTCCAACAATGGCTTCACAAACTGAATATACAGTACATCTGCATGAGATGTGAATGAGAGACACAGAGAGTAGAGGGCATCCCGTCTGACTGGAGAGTGCGCTGTATATTGATGAGAAGAAGAAATGGCCCGTCCTCTTTATATGGACACATCGGACACGGAGAGGTAGTATGTGCGTGTTTTACGGGTTATTTGCATATTCATGATAAGGTTGTGGAGGTGATTAAATCCATCGTCGCCCCCCTCCCATGAACGATGCGACTTGCTGGCAGATGTCTGAGTGCGAGCCAGCAGGTTGGGGGAGGATGCCATCATTTGCACATGCCGTGCTAAAAATACATCTAGTTAGGAATGCACATTCGTCACAGACATGTACACGGCAGGGGCACACCCTCCCTCTATTTTGATGATATTACATTGATAGCGTGTCAAGCCAGTGGAGCTAACAGGTTTTGCTATCAGCATCGCAAGTGAAAACCATTGATAACCAACCACAGACACACACACACACACACACACAAGTGCATTAACACAAATATGCACATGAATGCACATATGTTATGGATTTCTTTAGATCATTATATGATATCCTCTTAAGCTGTAGCTGCGTACATGTTTTCGCCTTCCATCATGATTGCTTTAAAGTTTAGGAACAGTTGAACAGTATGCAGATCATGTTTCTAAACCTGTGTGTACTGTTTGATTTTCTGCTTTGGTGGGCACAGAGGGAGGGTGCTGTGATTGCGAGGGCATGTGAGTGTTTTACATGTTTGTGCTGGGTATTTCCCCATCTCAACCCCACATTGACACAGATCAGCAGGCTGTTTTGCCTGAAGCAGCTTAATCTGCTCTGGGTCATTGTGATTTTTTGTTTGTATATTGTTCTGCATGATTTAGCGTTGTATACATTTGAAATAATTGCATGAATTATTGCATGAATGATTAAATGAATGTGCTGCCCTTAACATTTATTTTATTTTGCGATGTACTGCATCTTCTCCTAAAACAAAACTTGCTTTCTCACTTTTGTCCTTGTTTCCAAGGGAACTGTTTCTAAGGTTACACGTTTACATTACAGTGCTAGACAAGATCTATGAAATATGACATTGGTATTTCATTGTTCGTAGAATAGAAAGATTTTGATGAATCCTAGCTCTACCCTTGAAGGACGCAGACGTACATTCTCCAAGATTGGCACGATGTGATGGATACACCCCATGAGAGGACAGTGAGGCAAAGCACCTCATCCGATGAAGACTGTCTAGTGAAATGCTTCCTCATTCGATAGAGATGTCCCATCCACTCTCCCCCTCCCTCCCTCCCTCTCTCGCTTTCTTTCTGTCCCTCGCTCTTTTTTTCAAGTTGTTCTGGACACCATCCTCATAGACATGTTTAAGTTGCCCTTGTGCCAGAGGAGTTTGATCCAAATACTGTAGCTATTAACATGTCACATTAATTAGTGGCCTTGCGCGAATTACACATGTGTATGGAAACAGACTTTGATCTCTTGTGCTCTGTCCACTGCGGCTTGTTCATAGACATCTGTCTTGTTCGTCACTCAGTGACAGTGTACAGCTCCATGCTGTGTCTGACAGAACTGTTACTGACATGCTCAGTTAATTTGTGCTGGAGCCTTTGTGATTGGCCCACTATTGAGGTAACACTATGTTGTATGAAGGGATCAGTGTGATATTTCTGGGTCTGCCTTTTCAGATTAGAACAGCATTTATGTAATATAATCGCAACCTGCCAACTTAACCTTGTGGGTCTCTGCCAGGTCCTCCAATTCATTCTGGTCATCTTGTTGTGGCCGACCTTAGACCTGTAGATAGTTATTAAATATTACATGGAAACTACAAATCCGTTGTCATGTGGACTGTACACACACACACACTGCCATTTCCACTCCAACACATATTAGCGAGTAACGCGATTAAATGTATTGTTGTTTTGGCCCTCATTTCACAAACAGTACATGAATGATAATGCCTCTTCAAGTCGCTGTAAGCATAGCGTGGGTCAGTGATTCCCACACATAGTCATTGTAATAATAACCTCCAGCAATTTGGTGCTACTGTGAAGACACTAACATATTAACACTTGCACATAAATATGCATTGGGTACAATGAAAAGAGCTCCTAAAATACCAGTGGTGTGTTCAGATTCTAAAGGGGCCAGTTTGTTTCTCTATAAACCATTCATTTTCAGATCTCTGTGTCATGAATGTGGTGGCGTTTTCGATAGGGTGATTTGTACCGCCCATTGACAGTGGAGTCATGCTGACATAACTCAGCATGTTATGTTCGTACGGTCTGTGAAAGGTCCAGAAGGGTTAATGTCTCACAACTGTACACACATAGACCCTTAAGCCAAAAACAATTTTTAATTGTTATATTTGTGCAACCTTATGCATTGTTCATGTATGTGCAGACATGTTATTGCTGTTGCATCTAAGTTAGAACACAAAGTGTAGTTATTGTAACTCTGCATCATTACGACTCTGAGGTTTCTTTTTTTCATACATAATGTTCTCTGGGATGTGTGCAGCAATCACATGCACTTTTCTCATGCATGGGTAATCTGTGCAAAGCAAGCCATGTTTACCACACAGTTGGCATACATTTGAGGTAGCCTCTGATAAGAGGCTGTTTCCCATACTCAACATTAATGGTCTGAGATGCTTCTCTCTTCTCGTTCGCCCTCTTTGCTCTTGTGCATCTAAAGCTTCTGTGACAAAGCAATTTTTAGTCATTTATTTCATCCCAGACATCAAAATTTGTACTTGAAAAGCTGTAATTGAATGAACTTGCATAGAGAAAAGCTATTACTGTATCTACATTTGGAGAAGTCCATATAAATTTGTAAAGGATTAATTCTGTGTTAGCCGTCTGTACGGCCTGTGCCCACACAAATGCTAATTCTTAATGGTTGAGCTACTTTTAAATGTCCATGAATGTGTTCTGGTACAATGGCTGCCATCCTAATCACCATCACACAGACCCATCCCTCTCCCAGTGCCCGTATTTCATCAGGGCCGCAAGCACAATCAGCCACACTTCAAATGAAAAACAAAAGGGCCGAGCCGCACCGCACCGACTCTATAATGGACATGTCCAATATCAGGTTCGCTCCCCTCGCATTTCTGTCTTGAGACTTTGCAGAAAATTCACAAATGAACCACAAAAAGCCCATTGAAAGACATACAGTGTGGAACCAAAGGTTTTAATAGGCCCAAAGAGTATTAAAAAGGACTTGTCCAGCTAATTTGATTAGCATTGTCAGTGCATAATCATTCAGTAGCGGAAGCCAAATCATCTTTTATAATCGGTGGGCTGAATTAAGAGTACATATAGTTCTTTCTTGCATAGAGCTTGATAGCTCTAGCTCCCTACATAATTACACATTGCAGCAATTGGAGTGAATGAACAAAATGAGACTGTCTGACCCTGCATTTGCTTTCATTGCACCAAGACTTTGGAAGAATCTCTCAAGTGACCTCAGACATGCATACCTAACTACTTTTAAATCTAAGCATTTTTTCCATTTACCATTTGAAAACAGCTGATCCTGCAGCTGGGGATGGAGGAACATTTTATTGTTGTGTTAAATAGTGTGCATTTACTGTATGTGCGTGTGTGTGTGTGTGTGTGTGTGTGTGTGTGTGTGTGTGTGTGTGTGTGTGTGTGTGTGTACCATTATGTGAGCATGGTTTCTATTTTATAGTGAATCAATTTGGTTTTGAATGTGCTATATAAATAAAATTAACCTTGCTTGCTTACTTACTTTACTTTAGGGATTGAATTAAATATGCATGGCATATGATTTGATCCAAATCCAAGTTGACTTGTGTTGTAAGACTTTCTAGTCCTAGTCAGACTAGTGGTCGCTTTGTCCTCTGCAGTCTCTCAAGGTGTGTGGTTAAATAACTCCACAATTACTTTTAATAATTATGTAATCAGCTACTCCTGACATGCGAGGAGCCTTAATTAAGTTATTAATTAGTCCAATAATGTGATTTCACTCTGGAACGTGAGATGGAGTCACTCTACTCCGGTGGAACGAGTATGTAATTAATGCATTAGTCATGGAAAGCCCGTGTAAATGTTTGGGAAACATGCTGTTCCGTTGTTCAACACATCATGGCGGAGATCAGTGGAACTCTTGAGCGGACGTGGGATAAGTGTCATGAGGGCTGGCACAAAAACATCACATTTTGAATTAAATCTGAATCAGATTTGTGAAGATATGGATTGTGGTAGATAAGTGTTGTTCAGCCATTGTAGAAAGTGTGTTTCTTTCCATTAGTCTTTGTAGTTACAGTAATCTCTTGATGTTTTATGAATAATATGCTGTGTTTGCATGTGGTCAGATTATCTCTTATCAAATAAGTGTACTGAAATTTACCAGTGTGAAAAGCAAGCAAATAAAACTGGTTTCACCAGGCCATTTCCACTATTATCTGCTAACAGGCTGAAAGTTCCTCCAGAAGGGCTAGCCGTACACAAAACTATTCTAGGGTAGAACTTGGTGAAAGGTCAATCATAAAAAAAACATTGAATCCACTCATGTGGGTTCGTGTGTACTCTTTCTTTGAGTGAGTAGTGCAACCACTACAGCAGACCTTTATTCAGGTGAGTTGTGACAAGCAGTCATGTTGACACCAGCGGTGGGTCGGTCACGACATCTCCGCTTGTGTTTATTTATTTATTTGTTTACTTGTTTTGTTTGTGTGTGTGAGTCAGGGGGGTGCTCTCTGCTCTGTCATTAGGAGGCTATAAGGAAGTGGTATTGTGCTGCGTGTTCCAGGAAAGGTCACAGAGGAGATGGTGGGAGCCAGGCATGTTTGTGAGAGGACTGTGTATATAATGGCTGAAAGGAAGAGGAAGTCATTAAAAACTACTCACACTCTTCTCCTGCTCTTTCTCTTACCTACATTTTGTTTTGTCACCTCTATACATCTGGGTGCATTGATTAAATCCCCATATTGTCTATGCTTGTGATTATAGACTGTGCATGTGTAAGTGTTCACATGTTTTTTCCTGCCACTCCATTATGACCCCCATGCCACTCCATCCTGCCCCGCCTCTTCTCTTGTGTTTTGGTCAGTCTGAAATGACCTTCTTGCCATGTGTCATACAGAACAGTCTAAAAATCCACTTCATGAATAGCATGTCAACAAATTAAACAGCAGCAAGCCAGCTTCCACTTTTTTGTCTCCATGTAATAGCAATTCATAGTGCATTGCTGACAAATACCACTTTAGCTAGTATCGCCACTGAGGTCTAAATATGCCCCATTTCTAAATCCAGCCTAAGAGGAAATAAAAGCTTTGACAGAGGATTGCAGTGAGAATGCCACGTCCCCGCTGCCATCAGTGCAGCAGGAAAGCGCTCAGAATATTATCCCTGTTTGGCTATTCTGGTCTGGTTGCTTTTAGAGGCGGCCTGGTCACAATAGTGTCCCTGATTGATTATTCTGGTCTGGTTGTCAAGGTTCTGCCCATGCGGCTGGTGCGGCGTGTGCTCGGAGCCCTGAGTGGTTGCCAGGCTGCCTGAGGGGGTATTGGGGGGTGGTGGGGGTGGCAGCCCATGGGCTGTTTACACCCCGAGAGCCGTGTTGTGTTTATGGCTCTGGGTCGCTCTTGTGCGTGCCGGCTATTTGTTTTAGCCTGGAGGGCTGCTGGGATATTGTTTGTGCTGGTCGTCAGCATGTTGGGCTGCACGCAGTGATGTGCCTCAGCCCCCTTTGGTCCAGCTCCCCCTTTGTTTAATTGGCTAAGACCCAACCTCCTCTTCGCTAATCCAGCCGGGCTCTGTGCTGCTACCCTAATTGATTCTGGGTGAAATCCATGCCTGTGAGTCTGGAGCAGAATCAGGAAAGGGTAGCTATTTTGGGGGTATTTTTTACTTGTTTTGTCACTAGGTGCTGATGAAATTATTATTATCTAATATGCCTTGGACACCTAACTTTTTTCTACAATCAATATGCAATAGTATGTAATGCACAATATTCAGTGGAAATGCAGCTTGCATTTGAATAGCCTCACTTTATGTTCTCCAGTTCAAATATGACCACATTTGATTACAAATCTAATCAGTTCCTCTGCCAGCTTGGACTACAGTCAGATCAGAAGTGCTTTACATTACTGAATTATTATTAGATATAGTGGAACATTTTGAATATCTCCAGCTTTGAAATACCCACATAGCTCTGTAGACATTGTGATGTGTGATTGCATTCTGAGAATTCCTTGTGTGTGTTACTCTGTCTGTTATTCTTGTTCTACTTCACGTGGGGCTCCTGAGGGCCTATGAATGTTGCATAGCAGGCATAGCTCCTCAAGAAGGAGAGGATGCCGCCAGTTCACTGTGGCACATATTTGCCACATAGAGCTCTGCTTTTGACCTTTGCTGAGAATGAATAATATTGGTGAAGATGCTGGGCATTTGCTTCAAGGCTGTGTTTGTAAATGCAGTGGTGGACATGCATATTTTGACTCATGATGAGATAGCCTCAGGTGGCTCCCAAAGGTGCTGAAGATCTGAAATGCTTGTGGGATGAGCGTAGAGCAGTGACCCTTTGCTCTTAGTCTCTCTCCAGCTCCAGGCTCTAACCTTATTCAGTGAAAGCCTCAGCACTGTGCATTCTCCCTATATACTGTATGCTGATGACGATTTTCATGGTTGTCTTGTGTTTGGATGCAAACAGTGTCAGAGTTTCAAGGTGTTATATAAAACAGTGAGTCCATGGCCCCAATCTTGAAAATAGACTGTAGAATTGTAACCATACATCTTTAAAATATTTAGCTTCCTCTCCCTTAACTTATGTTGGTATAATTTCAGAGTTCAGAGTTGTTATTATCCATATTTCATGTACTCCCATATGGTTTCACCTCCCATACGGTGTTAAATAGATCTCCAGTAAGGAGGTTCATGATACATTTTGCTGTTCCATTGCTTGCCCCTAATTTAGCTCATTTATAAAACTTTGGAGGGAGCGACCTGCTGTTTTTGTTCATAATGTTTGCTAGTAGAAGTTACAGCCTAGTCGGAGGAATGCTCTTTAACCCTCTTTGTGATGTGCTAATGCAGTACTGTAGATCTTCCCATGCCTGCTCGGTGCACGTCAGAGCTGTTTGAGTAATGGGTGCGACTGTTAAGGAAATTGAGGCAGGTATTTGCAGTGCTCCTTGCTGCTAGGAGACGGTCTTACGGCTGGTGGGTGGCTGTCCAGGAGGTGGGAGGTGTCAGACGGAACAAGACACAGGATAGGGGACTGGAGAGGGTCCTCCTTGTGCTCTTCCCTTTCCTCCTCTCTCGCATATTTTCTCATTCTCACTCTCCGTTCCTTCATCTCCTTTCTCTATCTTTCACTTTCATGTTTCTCTCTCTTCATTTCTCTCAATCTTACACTCTTCCGTTCCTTATTAAACTATGGTGTCACTTTTTTTTTCTCAAATTCAAATAGGTCTCTCACTCTTTTTGCATCTCGCTCTGTCAGTCTTTCTCTTTAGTCTACTCCCACTTTCTCTTCACTTCCCTTGTGCTCTCATTCTTTTTCTGGCATCCTCAGTCAAGTAGAAAGTCTCTCTCCCCTTTGCACCCCGCTTCCTCAGAGTCTCTCACTTCATTTCCCTCTCTCTGTCTCAAGCATAATGTCTCTCACTCTTGTTGCTTTTCACACCCACCTGCCCCTCCCTCCATCATCCCGCCTGTGGCAAAAAGGGGATCATTTGTCAGGACAAATTACCACCACCGTCCTAAGAAGGAGACGCTCAACAAAAACACACCCATCCACCAAGAAGCATGATCTATGGAGACGCAAATGTGTAGTTTTGAAAAACAGGGTTATCACCACCAAATCATCCATGTTAACCTGAGACGAGAGACACTTCAACGTTGTTATTATTCAAAGCACATTGGCAGTAAGGCTACGCTGCATTCAGCACCTCATACATTATATGGTGCATATGGTGTGTGTGAGTGTGTGTGTACTGTGTATATATATATATATGTACAGTAGATAGCTTGACTATGTTTTTTTACAGTCTTCCTCTTGCATCACATAATTTATTATAAGGGATAGAGTGCCATTTGTCTGAAAGCTTTTTATGACGGTGAGACCTTGTTACGCTGCTGCACCATCCATTCAGTGCCACGTGTGGCGTGTAGATGCAGGCGGCGTGAAAGCCAGTGCCATGCATTATTTATGCATTGGCATTTCTAAGATGCAGTGCTGGGCCTCCTTCATCCCTGATTCATTACACCCAGATAGGGCCTTATTGATACAGTTTGTGTCATGCTGAAGGGCCGATAAAAAAATATCATATTCCCCCCAAATGGATTTCCATATTTATTCTTCTCTGCATGTGATTGGTGCAAGGGCCTTCACTTTTATTGAGATTAAAACCCTTTCTTACAAGAGATGATGCGTTGAACTTGGACCATCCCTGTGACAGATGGCTCAATATCCACATTTTGTTGTTTATTTAGATTTTGATCCTTTAGCACCACAGCTCCTAGCCTTTTTTGTGCCGCAGGAAAGAGGAGCCACGCAAGCGTTTCCAGAAGACCAGAGGCCGGTTCGCCAAACGGACATATTACAGAGGGGGGTGGAGACTGAAGTGAAGGGTGGGGGGTGAAGGGCCAGGGAGAGGGGAGATACCAATTCAATTGTGTTAATAGCTTTCTGACCATATGGTCACATGACCAAAAAGCAACCTGCGTCGACAACCCACTAACTTGTCTCTAAATGGAGGCGTTAGCATGTTTTTACTCATGAATATAGATTTTGTTGGTCATGCATATAAATATTTCCCCAATGAATTTAATGAATCGTTGAACTCTATGTTAAATCTAATTATCAGGGCTCAACATACAGCACATAAATACACTAATTAGTTCAGTATTTCTGCTACATCACTGAGTGCACATACTGTATGTTGTGATCACAACACTGACAATTGGTTAATAGTAATATTTGCATTCGCTTGATTTTATGAACATATCTTGCATATGAGTGTGAGAAGATTGTCCTTTCTAATTAAAGGAGCTTGAGAAAGGAGAGACATCCACTCCTGCAGGGTAACACAGTCTATAGCTGTGTCCAAGCCATATGAGGAAGGTTTTTCAGCACCAGACAAGCACATCAAGGTCTTTAACTTAATTCCAAGGGGAATGTTCATTATATTATAGAAGACTACCACTATTTCTGGAAAGTCACTGAAGGACAAGACAGCAAGATTTAGCAGTTTGGGAGAAATTCAATTATAAAAAGGCAAACACTTTGGGCATTTGGGGTGTTTGCGGTGTCATTACCTGGTGCGTCTGTCTCATTGTCCTCTGTTGTCTGGAGCAATCAGTTGTGATTCTTGCGTAAGCTCCAAGCAAACTCAGTTGTTTGGTCACTGTGGGTGTCATGCTTGTGAAATAGCCTTCATTAGGACAGCCGAAGGTCCTTGCTGCTGTTTTTGTGAGCTTAGCCCTTCCTTTTGGTGTTTTGGCACTTTCACAATCACAATTTGTCCCAGAATAAAAACAGCTCAATTCATTTCATTGCATATGTCCATGTGCCATGCTGCTCCCATTTGCTAGGAACACAGTGGCAGTATGTTCTCAGCCTCATATGTATGAATCTGTCTAGTGCTTGGGGGGAAGTGGTGTTTAAATGCCAGAGTGCCCTTGCGTCAGGCGATGACAAAAAAAGGTATTGGACATTTACAACTGCCCTGCAAATCTCATTGCCTGGATCCTGTTGCTGTGCTATGGTTTTATTGCATCCCAAACCACCATCTAGATAGAGGTGATAACCCCATCTTTCCAGCCCCAGAGTGCTGAGCAGCAAACTTTCTGATTCATGCCATAAATTGCATTTCTGCTCTATGAGAACATTCCGTAGCAGACCTGGAAATATGCAGGGGCCCCTGCTTCTACTGGTTTGCCACCCACAATGCCTCATCTCATACCACAGCAGGACAAAGCAGCACAACACAGGCAGCTCAGATCAAACCTCTCATCAGTTTGCTTTGTCTCACAGATGCCCTATATATGTGTTTGCGTGTAGGTATGTGTGTGTGTGTGTGTGTGTGTGTGTGTGTGTGTGTGTGTGTTTGTGCGTGTGTGGAGGGAAATGTGAAAAGTATGCTTTCAGCTTTATGCCACTCAGAAGAAGGCTTTCCACTTGAGAAAAGCTAGCGAAAAACGGCTATATTTGTGATCTGTGAAAGAATGTTAAATGTAGGGTCGGGTACTATTGTATGATTACTTTCAGTCACCAGGCTTGGAAGGGATTAATCCTCCACTGAAAGAACTCCTCATTTCATTGGGAAATCATCATTCCATATACCTGTGCCTGACTTGCTGAAGACCGAAGCAGAGATTTCTAAATCTAGTGAATTCTGTGCCCCAATTATTTAGTATAGTTAGTTATATGACTACCGTCTACAATATGTGCATTTGTTTGTGAAGGAGGTGTCATGCCCTCTGTGGTTGAAAGCAGTGAAAGCACTCTGTGAAATGGTGGCCATTTTCGATCTCTCTCCAGCCCCTTGGTGTGGTGAGTGAGGGGCCAGCGCGTGGATCAGAGGTGGGCGGTGGGAGAAGCGAGGTTTGCCCGCACTTTGTTGATTTGGAGTCAGTTGGCGGGCAGAGGAAGGCCGTCCGCCTGCCAATTGCGAGTTTGTCCTCCCTGTTCCTTTTTAGCTGGCTAATTCCTTCAACCTCTTTGTAACCTTCTGTTCTCGTGGCCAGCTCAGAGATGGGTTTAAGAGCGCTGAGCATCTGCCCGGTGCCCAGCGAGCAGTGTGGCTTAGTTATATTGCTGGACGCCGATCATACAGCAGGTACAGGTCCATATTGCGGTCTGTTCAGTGCCTATTGCCAGTGTCCTCTGTGTTTCTTGTCCTTTTGTGTTTGTTTGTTGGGGGCTTGAGAGCATGGAGGAGAGCCTGTCCCTCTCCCTGTCCTGGACACTCTGAAGAGGTGCTAATTGGGCATGGTGCAAGATGGCGCCTCCTGTGCTTCAGCTCTCCTTTCAGTGCCTCTCCCCTTTCAAGCTCTCTACCAGGAGATTGACAACAGCAGGCTCCAAAGCAGGCCAGGAAGCAGAGCCTGGCAGGAGGGGCCAAAGCCTGCTTCCCCTGCCGCCTCCTCTTCCTGCTCTCTCTTCTGGAGCTAGTATCAGAATTTAGCCTTAAAAGTCTCTGCAGCTCTCAAGTGATGTTTTTTTTTTGGGATGTTCTGTCACCTCTTAAGTGTGTGTGTGTGTGTGTGTGTGTGTGTGTGTGTGTGTGTGTGTGTGTGTGTGTGTGTGTGTCTGTGTGTGTGTGTGTGTGTGTGTGTGTGTGTGTGTGTGTGTGTGTGTGTGTGTGTGTGTGTGTGTGTGTGTGGTTGTTGTGTTGAAGTGTCTCTGCTGAAGTTTGAGTGTGGGCTGGTCGGAGTGGGTCAGTGAGCGTCCCCGTTTCTCTACAGATCATGTACAAGTGTAGAGTGGAGCTGACATTATAGTTCTAAAGGATGGAGGGATAATTAATTCCCCCTCCTGTTCATGCAGAGGACAGAAAAAAGCTTTAGAGGTAGGGAAAGAGAAAATAGCTTTTTTTTAATGCGATGCATCAGTTTTGCTTGAATGGAGAGAGAGATGTAAATGTGTCAGGTTGTGTACATGACACTCGCTTGTCAGTCCTGACAAGGAGTTGAGTCAGAAAAAACACAGGAATCCCCCTTCCTTTCTCTCTCTCTCTCTCTCTCTCTCTCTCTCTCTCTCTCTCTCTCTCTCTCTCTCTCTCTCTCCCCCAGCCTCTCTCAGCTCTAGTTGTCACTGCAGTGCTCGTGCTTACCTGCTTCTGCCCAATCAGCCATGTTATAAATGAAGCCTTGCTGCCTCCCATCTGCTGTGCACTATTTTCCCGGCGGCTGCCAGGAGAAGAGGATTGATATGTTTAGTCCAGCCCTAATGCAGGTGGCTCCCCTGATGAGCTGTCAGTCTCCACGTCAGGCAGGCAAACAAGGACCTCACCCTCTCCACTTCCTACACCCTACTTTACATTATCTTGGGATATTGTGTTGTTTATACTCGTACTACTTTCCATTTATTATGTAGCCATGCTGGTGGAATGGCATTCAGACACAGACACAGGATTTCCAAGAGGCTTACTGGTAACAAATCATTTCCTATTTTTTACACACATGCTTGATGCTCCATGACATAATCAGATTACAAAAATGAAGGATCACAATTATTATGGCTCCCCAAGGAGCATATGCAATCTGAATTTGAGCCGCCACACTGCTCCCTGAATTCCCCGAGCGTGTTTGCCAAATAGCATGGAGTGCTACCAAGGGTGTATGGCCTGGCACCACTTTGGCACAGCTTGATGTCTAATATGAGCCATCATCTCCTTCCTTTTTTAATTAGGAGGACAATAAGCAGGTCTTAATGTTTTACAGCTTACTTTGTTCTAGTCTGGTGCCCTAGTGCTATAACACCTCACTGCTGTTGTTGATGTGCAGCCAATACATTGACTATTGGTGCCATGGTGTGGGCTGTAGAAGCAGCAGCAGCAGCCTAGTATTATGTCCCTGCAATTTAGCATTTGGTATACTGTAGCACCACATGTAATTGTCCTTTCTAATTGTGCTCTTTAACGCAGTGATCAATTTAGTCTGTGATGATGATTAAAGTTAACACAGCAGAGGATGTAAAAAGAAACAACTACATGAAATGGCAAACCAGGGCTGACAAGCAACGGTGAAACTGTGTTGTGTTCATTTATAGGCGTCTGTGCACTTCTGTGACAGAATAATGAGGGGAAATGTGTGTTTGCTTTGAGTCTGAACTTCTCATGAGTGTCCCTAGCCCTTTGGATTAAGCTGAACATGTTCCCTGAAGGAGCCTTGTGGCTAGAGGTAGCTTTTATGATAATTCTTTGTAGGAACAGATGGGGCCTCAAAAACAGTAGTACATGCATGGCAAAAAATCAATGAATGCCAGTGTTGTGAACATGTTGAGAGCTGGCGTTTGTGATAAGGACCTGGGATATTTTCTTAGAGACTGATACGACATAGAAATGGATTTACTGCAGGGGTACACACTGGTACATCATTCACACTGGGCCTTGGCTAAAGCTTATTTCTCTGGCAAGAACTTTTTGATACAGCCTTTATTTCCTCCTGCCTGTATGAAGTAGATTTCTTAGAGATTCCATTTAGCTGTTATAGGTCATGATTTAAAGTATTTCTTTTCTTGTGTTATTTAGAAAATAACACCTTTATCTTTTATGCCCAACTTGTCAGTCTGAGGTAAAGTGTGAGTATTGTGAGTTGAAAGTCATTCCAAGTACAAATATCTGTTCAGAGCTATATCTTGAGTTAAAGGAGATGAAGAGGGCATACCGGGACTGAGGAATATTGTTCAGAGCCAATTTTTTTAAATTGTATTAGGGTCCAGCTACGAACCATGACAGCTTGATCTTCTGAGTGTAATTGGGTGAGAGTGTTGTAAAATAAGTCCAGCAAGCCCTCCTCTACTCCATCAGCCACAGTATTAGACAAATCCTCCCCACCTCCCCTTAAAAATGGGTTAGCGTAATTACTATTTTCTACCAAACATTCTCCCACTCCAAAGAGCATGTGTGCATCCAGCACTGCAATCGCAGCACGAAGCCCAGGAGTTGGAGGATAAACAGCCGCTAATGCCAGGGTGCAGTGGGTGGACAGGCCCAGATCCCCACTGAGGGATGGCGAGTGTTATTGCTGGCAAGATGGCGCGTGCTTCATTACAAGTCTATTAGCAATCAGCAAGGTCCATTGGCACTTCATCAGCTCGTCTAACTCTTGGCTCCCAGCTGTCTCGGTGGCTCCCCAGGGCCATGACATGGCCATCACCGCCGGCTCCTGTGTAATCTTGGTGCTCTTGACTGACACCTAAGCACAGAGAGCAAGGCTGGTTGTTGTAGAGTGGAATGATGAGATGAGGGGGGTGGGGGTAGGGTTGGGAGGGCACGAAGGAGGTGGGGGAGAGGGATGAGCTGGACTCCGAGCGTGCTGTCTCACTCTCCTCCAGGCCACGGGAGCAAGTCAAAAGAGGTAGTTTGCATGACTGAGACTGAGACAGACGTGGGGGCTGCGATCCAGACTGGCTGCAGGGGGTTCAGCCCTACTCGACTTGCTTCCTCTGAAGCTTTCATCTGTCCAGCAGCATTTCCCTCCATTAATGCAATCACATCCAGAAATAGTTTAGCTTTATTTGACCTTAAGAAGTGACCTACTGCTTCTACCAACCTATTATTGTGTGTTCCTATGTAATACTGATCTGAACAAGTTGCATGAGATATTATTATATTTTACACATGCATTATTTGTGTTCCTCTCCCTCATGTATCAAATGGGGAAATGGAAGGCCTTTAATCCTGTATGAAGGAATGTCTTGACAGTATTTCACTATCTGAGTGAGTGAGCTCCTCTCAGCTGACTGGTTACAGTACATAGAGGGCCCTTGCACGCGTTATTAGAGATGGTCCTGCCTCGTTAAACTTGGACAGCTTGAAAAGCGCTCCTCTGTCTTTTCCTCATCCTCAGACACGGGGTGATAAATCTGAACGCAGCATGGCACCTGGTTGATGATAAAAAAAAAAGCCCAACGCGACCCTCAAAACACTTCACGAGAGTGCAGACACTCTCTGATGGCAAATGTGAAAATGAACTCAGTGGGTCTACAGAGGACTTCCTGCCCCCAATACCTGCAAAACTAGTCCCATATCAAGTCACACGGCTTAATTACATGATGAAAGAAAGGTAATTAACTTCATATGAAAAAAAGAATGACTGCAAAGTAATTACAACATTCTTCTATCTGTCTTTTATCTGAATAAAAAGGCTTGTCACCTGAAATGCTTTTATTCTAACTACCTGACAAAAAAGCCTGGTTGTACTGTCCTCCCTGCAGTACTTGTGGATTCTTTGCCATTGACTCTCATTGTTGCTGTATTGTTATCCTTCCCATACTGCTGTAGTGTACTTACTGTATGTTCTCACTTGACGTACAGTTGTCTATCAGAACTCCATTAACAGACATGGACTTCTCAAGTGCTTTGGCACATCTTTGTGTTGTTATTGGGATATCTGGCCCTAATCACTTTATTGGGGCTAAGAGATTCTGGATAGAGAATTGGGAGAGGGGTGGGGATGCAGCGTTGCAGGGAGCCCTGGCAATGTGCTGACAAGCTGTTAGGCTCGGGAGCCCGACTTAATGGACAGCTAATATCATGAGTGAATGGTAAAAGTGGAGTGTGATCCGTCGGCGGATGGAAAATCAATAGTCTATTAGAGTCAACAGGGCAAGGGACATGCTGGCTAGGGGAAGAGGAAGCCTGCTGTATCAGGGCTCTCCACTCAGCCAGCCCAGCGCTAATTAAGCCCTGCGCCTGGAGACCAAGCGCCGAACCCAGAGGACGGGAATAGTAATGAGAGAAGGAGAGGGGAGAGGGAGAGAGGACACAAGTGGTATATGAAGTCACCACACCATAAGGCACTCTGACAGACAATTAAACCTCTTTATCAACGTGCAGACTTGCTTTTAGGTTTTAACACACACACACACACACACACACACACACACACACATACACACACACACACACACACTACAGAGAGATCTAGCTGGCAGGCATGTGGCTTTTATCACTCGAACTCACAGACCCTGGCGTAGCCTTTGGCACATGGCTCTAGTCATGTTCAACTGCTGGCATAATAGCGACTCGCCTCTTGAAGGGTATCTAACGGGCAAGTTTGTCAAGACAAATATAGCCTCGGTGCTGAGGATAAACATCTTGTCTGACCATTACCATTCCTGCTCTCCACTGTGTAGTGGTTTGAAGCTGTTAGGCCTAAGTGCTCACACTCTTTCCATTTCCTTTTTGTTGTCTCCTACTTTCATATAATACAAATAATTAGCATAATCTTTCATTCCTTTGTGTCCCCCTCTGTCTTTTTCTGTCATGTATTCATTATCTCTCATTGTCTTGCCCTATTTTTGTTCTCTCATCTTAGTCTCTCTCTGTCTAAACCTCAATGCTATTTCCCTACCCTGCCCCTTACACACACTCCTTGTTTGTCTTGCTAGTCATATGGCCCAGGTGGAGTCAGAGATGAGATATGGCCGTGTGATTAGTCAGAGAGAGGAGTCGCCAGAGGGCTTAGAGGGAAGGGCTCAGGGGATGAGGGTAATATGGAAGAGTACGGCTGTTTACCATATGGGCAAGACGTGCTCATGGACACTCCACTACAATTTTTACAGTTTGCATTCATCAGTGTATGCACATTTTCTCTTTCTCTCTCTCTCTCTCTCTCTCTCTCTCTCTCACACACACACACACACACACACACACACACACACACACACACACACACACACACACACACACACACACACTCAGATAATCCCGCACTCTTGATGAACACCCAAATGAAATCTGCTGGCAGGTGGGACATCATTGACAGCTGTGGATGCCACAACAGTTTGTGCACATTGTAATGGAAAACCCACAGGGATAGGCAGTGACCCTTGTAAAATATTTAAATTTTTTACAAATTATTACCACTAAAAGGGGGAATTTGAAGGGGGGAAAGCTATCATTTTTACTTTTTGAGCAATAAGCCAAAATACATCAGCACGTGTTTCCTTCGATGTATCCAATGTTCCATGCGATGCCAGTGTGTGTCCATCTCACATGTTCCAGGGCACCCAGTGGCATCTTTAAAATAAGTGACTAATCGTACTAAAGGGCTACCGAGCAGCCGTATTTATTGCTCTAACACAGCTAAATAAATGGCAACACCTATTTTTAGTATCATTTTATCTCTTTGTATAATGTGAATTATGACTTGCTGCCGCTACAATGTTGGGTCAAATGCAGATCATTTACTATTTTAATTTATGTTCAGTGCAGTGGTGAGCATTTAAGGCCATGAAAAGACCTATTTTGTAGGTAAAACAAGTGAGATGGCCAACTAAATAATTTTCATCAGTCATTTTAAAATTCAAATAACTCAAGGGGTTTGTTTTCCAGATTATTACCTGCTAACGATGATTGATTCTGTTTGTATTGCACTCCACTGATATAACTGGCTCTCGTTACTCCACTGAAATAACATGGCACTCGTTCTTTGGAATTATCCACCAGTTTTTAAAGAGACAAAAACACTCCCCCTCTGATGCACTCGCATTTACCCCTGAAAAGAAAATTTACCAACTCCCGTCTTTTGTAGACAAGTCATTCAGCACTTCACATCAGTCCTGCACATTCACACTTTTGAAGTGTATGGCAAAAGATCTCCCCGGGCCCCACAAATCCAGAGACATTTGGGTGTTGATATTTGCAATATGAATGCATTTCCATCTCCCTTAACAAGGTTAGTTTTCGCCCCCAAATACCAAAGTGCTGCCCACTGTGGCATTTATGCTACAAATGAAAACACATGTCATTTCCTCTCCACCTGGGCAGTGTGTATGTATGTGTGTGTGTGTGTGTGTGTGCATGCGTGTGTGTGACCCTCTAATGCATGATTGATAGCCACAGTCAAAGCTTCTATCACCCTGGTTCTCCATGGAGCATCATTATTAAATGAGTGCGGGGGCCATTCTCCCGTTTTCCTTCCTCTAGTGCTTCTCCTTGTTCTTGTGCACTTCCCATGGGTGAGACTGGCATGGCTCCAGCCACTTTTGGGTACCGTACGCAAGGTCCTCCCGCTGCCAACACCTGCTCCCCTACCTGTCAGCTGAACAAAGTAACGCTCGTGTTGAAATATTTAATGCTGCCCCTGGCTTCCCTCTCTAGCTTTGAGGAGAAACACTTCCTGCACATCGCTGTGGTGCTGTGAATATTAAGAGGGGCTCCTTTTTGGAGAAAACATTCCCTTTGGCCCTTGTCATTTGAGAGTGGCCCCAGAGGCCAGAGAACCTCTGTAGCTATACACAAACTATCCAGAGAGTTCAGATGAAGACATGTTTTAAGTCATGAAAAGTGTTTGCATCTCAGGCAGAGTATACTTGGGTCTAATCTTTGGCAATACTGCTTGATGGCTCAAATACAGAAGACGGCGAAAGCAATGTGGTCCAAGATCATTAGTTTATTGCTGTTACCCACTTAACACACAGTCAACTTGGTTCAGCTCACTGCTCTTCTTCTGGGAGCCAGGCAGTAGGGTCTAGATGGCTTCATAAGCAGGTCACTTGCTGTTTATGGTGTATTTGGCCCTCCGTTGCAGCAGCTTTGCCAGCCTCAAATCCTCTTCCTCTCCGCTACTGCTCACTGGGAAACTCCAGCGCCGCATTGGATATTACTCTTTTTCTTTATGTAACCTAGATGGCTAGGAATGTTTTTGCTATTTGCAAAAAATAAATAATGTCAACATACTACAAAAATAAACAAACAAGAGGATTATGTAGAGTAGAACATTTGTATTATTATCACCATTTGTTTTTTTATTGTAAAACATACAGATGCACCTGGATGTAGATTAAGGGGCATTGTTAATTGAGAGAATACTCTGATGCATCCTGCATTGAAATGAGCAGATTATGTCACTAGGTCTGGGAATGTATCAATGTGGAATTTGAATGTGGAATGTGGAAAAGGAGTAGAATGACAGGAGTCCATTTAAAGTAAGAGTGGTCTGTGTAGTTATAACAAACCAACTAAACTCAAACAGAAAAGAAACAAAATCATATTAATTGATAGACGGAAGTTGTTCATAATAGTGTGGCTTTGTGAATAACCATTATTTGTTACCTTGGTACAGAGTGTTCTCAGTTGCCACTCAACCTGTATAGCATTTCCTACCTGTCAGAAGAAATGGCAAATGGCTGATTTATGTAACATTCAGTGCACCTTGTATAGAAAAGCAGTATCTTAAAAAAATATGTTGTTAAGCAACACTCTTTAAAGAGATATTCTTACAGAAGTATTGATGCTCTTTGCCCATAGAATAAACAGAGACCAATACCTCTTAGCAAAGTTGAGTAAGAGAAATCTGGAGCTACAGACCATTGATAGTTTTGGGGCTATGTTGAAAGACAGCAGACAAGCAAATGCCCAATTGGACAGAGGTGTTCTCTCCCTGCACAATTCTGCAATTCACTGCAATTCACTGACCATACAAACGTGGGCTGGAGCACCATGGCTCTTCTTTATGTTTATCATTTTATGAAACTGGGGAATTGCTGTAGCAGGGAGCCTCAGAAGAACATCTAATTAAGTATGGACTTGTTTTGCTCAGAGCATTCAAGACCGTCTTTATTCCTCAGTATACTGTAGCCAGTAGTTGCATTATAGAGAGATAGTTTAATTACATTTCGTCAAGTGTTATTTGTGTGACTATAAAGAGAAAATGCTCTTATTAACTATCCATGTTTTGTGGGCGCAGAGATTTTCCACCTTTATAACTTATTCATTTTGCTCTACTGTATAATTCAATTTAATTTAATTTAATCATTTGATGCAAAGACAACTGTGCAGTTTTATATAACTTGCCACTGTTTTGTTAGTAAGTACATGGACATAAAATGGACAGCAAAGCTGGATATTTTCACTTCAGATGTTCCAGTATTGTGTAGACTGATATTCTAGAGTTGCATACAACATCCTGTAGCATAGAACATGGTTGTCATCGCAATAATGTGATATCATAACAGTATGTGGAAAAAGACAAAAAGAAAGACTGCAAACCCCTGTTATTTGAACATGCTCGATGACCCTCTGTATAACTGTAAACTGATTTGCTTCTTCCTGTTGGTCAGACACATGTAACATTTCAGAGGAGAGGTTTCATAGAGAGGTTTTCATACATCCCATAATATGTTTATCCATATTCTCAGGGAAAAAGGTGAAATTGACTGGGAACAGGTACATTGTACCATTTTCCCAGTTTCAACTACATATTTCTTATACTTCAGACTGAAAATCTGTGTGTGTGTGTGTGTGTGTGTGTGTGTGTGTATGTGTTTTAGCTTATCACTGTATCCTCTGTCTTCATCTTCTTTTCATATTCGCCTTAAATTGGGGTGCACACCTGCAATCTCGAGACAGAAATCACAATGAAAGAAGGCCTGAGAGGGAAAGCTTGTATATAGCACTCCTTTTTCCATTACATTTAATTAGGTGCTGCCTTCACCTATCCTTTAGACCATAGTGTGTGTGATTAGACAAGAAGGGAAGGTATTAAATTGGAGGACTGAGCCAGAGAGCGGGTGTGGGGAGAAGAGCAGGAGGCTGAGAGAGAAATTGTGTAGATATGATGCAGACCCCTTAAAGTGTTTGTGGTTGGTTGTGTGTGTGTGTGAGACAGAGAGAGAGAAAGAGAGAGAGAGAGAGAGAGAGAGAGACATTTTTGTGTGTGTGTGTGGGTACGTGCATCTTTGTGTGTGTGTGTGTGTGTGTGTGTGTGTGTGTGTGTGTGTGTGTGTGTGAATTTGTTTGAATGGGTTTGTATATCTGTGAGTGTGCTACGTGGACCATGTCTGAGTTTGCACGCGCTGCCCTTGAAAGACGTGTGGCTGCCATAATGAATGCATTGCTTGCGCCAGTGCAGGAGTGTGTAGATGAAATTGCATTGGCCTTTGTGGATTCTGAGTTAATTGGCTGATTGTGGATCTCTCTCTCTCTCTCTCCCCCTCACTCCACTACTAATTTATGACTCCCCTGCAATACGAGTGGGTCCGACGCGCTACACTTGACCTTCTCAAATAAACGCACTTGTATTATTTGGGCTGTGGTGGCTGGAACGGCTAGCCTTGAGTGGGGAACTGAGGTGGGAGGACTTGTGGTTTCAGACAGCGATTGTGGGTAAATGTCACTGTTTTCAGTGACAAGCGCTCCATCTTTCAGAGACAGCTTCATGTTTGTGTACACTGAACACCCTGATGTGTGCTGGCAAGCCTATGCCTGAAAGACGTCCTTTGGAAGGAGAGTTGGCAAGCCAGTGCTCCATAACATCTTAATAATTTAAAGTCTGTGTGTCTGAGTAGAGTACAGATAGTATCGTATTCCCTCTACTGTATCTCTCTATCTACCTTCTACCTGTCTGACTTGACACGTCTTTTCATGTGTATGTACAGGTAGAGATACAGTCTCTCTCTCTTCCTCCCTCTCCCTCACTCTCTCTCTCTCTCTCTCCCTCTCTCTCTCTCCCTCTCTCTCTCTCCCTCACTCTCTCTCTCTCTGTGTGTGTGTCATGTGCTTGGTGCTTGTGATGTGGCTCTGCTCCATGTCTCAGGAGGAGGCTGTGGCACCTCTCCCTCCCTCTGATGCCCAGTGGGCTGGGTGAGGGTGAGGGTGAGGGTGAGGCCGAGCACTGACAGTCCTGGGCCTGACAGGCCTGCACCCCATCATGCTGCTGCACACCACAGAGGGGACACCGTCGCCACGGCGCCAGGCTGTTCCCACAGCAGCTGCTGGCTGCCACCTCCTCTAGGCTCCATTTGGTTCCCCTCACCACCTCCTCTCTGCCCTTTCCTTCTCTTTCAAATACTAATTCAAACTCAAACAAGCTTTATCGGCATGACTGGGAGGTAGTATTGCTAAAATAATGCAATGTATACAGTACAATACAACAATATGATATGTAATGCATGAACATCACATGGAACAGTAATGTCATCAATATTGTCTATTAACTTTTCAAAAACTAAAAAATACATTTTAAAATGAAGAGAAGATGAACTGAAGAATTTGTTTTATTATATTACAGTGTAATAGCAACTGTTCTTGTTTCTACCATGTATGAGCAAAAGGAACATAGTGAGCTATATTTGTACTTGAGTGTCTTCCTCATTTTGTAGTATATTCTGATCCTTATTCTGATAAATATCCTTATTAATATTAAATCAGGTCCATTTGTAGTTTGCTTTGGAATTTGGTGGCATTTACCATTGAGTGGTTCAATTTCCTCTCTCTCTGCCAGTATGAGCGCTTTTCTGTCAGTCCCTATTGCTGCCAGCTCTTCCTCCCTGCCTACACCCTCTCCTCTCTCCGCATCGCTCCCTTGACTCCCCAGCCTTCTCCAACTGTTCTTCCTCTCCAGTTGAGTCTCTTCTTGGGAAATAATGATTCGGTTTGTCGCCCTCCCTCTACCACTCTTTCTCCATCTCTCACCTTTTCTCACACACACACGCTCTTTCTTTGTTACTCAATCGGTCTGACGTTTTAGAAACACACACACACACACACACACACACACACACACACACACACACAATCTACTTTCGAATCAGGCAAGAATGCCACATCCATTTGAAATTATCCCCCTCTTGACACATACCTCTACAGCCCATCCAATTAACCTTTCAGTGCTGGAACCACTGTAGACAGGAACAAACTGCCAGAGATCATCCCCTAATTTGTCACCATTTTATGGCAGGATAATTTAAATTAAATCATATGTGAATATCCATATATATATATATATTTACACATGGTGTGTAACGCTGCTAATTCACACTTTCTGGTCACAGCCACAGTAATGTTCATGTATCACTACCATACAGAAGTTCATGCTGAAAATAAGCTCTTTTTTATCCGTGCAGTGTGACTTGCATGGTAAATATAGTCAATTCCCAGCAGACTGATGAATAAATCATTAAACAATAGCTTGACGATCATGGGCGATATGAGCTGCTTCCTGTCAAAGTCTCTAGTGTGTAAAGGGCTCCCTCAGGACTGCCTGTCCTGGGAAAGTCTTGTGCTGCACATGGCATCGTATGTGTGAGCAAGTCAACAAGTGATGGAAACAGCAAAGAGCGGAGTGATGTTTTATTAACACATCCAGCATTTTTTTTCCACTTGGGTCCAGCTCTTTTGATTTGTTGATTCATATACCGTTATGTCTCAGTCCTCTAAAACCGCCCTGCGCTGCAACTGGCCGTTTGATCGTCCAGCTTTATTCACTTCATCGACAGCGAGCTCTGGACCTTTGGGTCACTGACAGCCATGAGGGAAAATGTGGGTCTTTATTTTGTAATTGCTGCTAAATGTACCCTGCAGTTTTCCGTTATCTTCTGCTGTACTGTATTTGTTGTTAATCTTATATTCATCATTGGCGATCGTCATAGTGTGTTTTAAAGACTACAAAGAGGTCATTACATAATAAAAGCACATTTAGTTCAAGTCCTGAGTTACTTAAAACAGGATTCCCTGGATCCCTGAACATGTCAGACGTTTCCATTTAAGATTCAGCATTAGCACTGTGCCAAGGACAACACTACTCTCCTGATTTCACCTTTTCTCACCCGAGCGCACCCCGTGCTAGTGAACTGTAAATCCCAAGGGCCTCTCAGGCCCCGGTGCAAAGCGAGAGCAGCTGTGATTTTGCATGCTAATAGCATCATCATTTCCTCATGCGAGCACTGAGAGCCGATTGGAGCCATTGTCTTCTGGAGATCCAGCAGAGCCGCAGCCCGACTGAGAGTCAGTGCTGAAGAGTCATCATCCAGCTTTCGGAGCCTGTTGACCTTGTTAGACGCGCGAGAGCTGTGTAATGGCCACTCGGGCTCCCTGCGCCGCAGTCGGCCACAGATTTGCGCGGCGGATAATTGCGGTAATTATTTGGTGATGTCACCGCCATGTAGGACATCTACAGTAGAAGTGATCAGGGCTGTCAGAGGTGCACTCCACTAGAGTTTGCTCAAGTTGAGCTACTGTTGATGTAACACAGTTGTTTGCTCACAGTCGTTTTTCTGCCAGTGCTTCTATGTCTTTTGCTCTTTCACTGTATCCATCAATCTTGATCTCTTTGAATATCTCCCCTCTTTCTCTCTCCCTCCCTCTCTCTCGCTCTCCACACATTTAATATGAAGAGAAAACACCTCCCTGTGTGAAGCCTCCATCAGCCAATTCATAATGCAAGCGTGAGAGTCAATCAGGTCTAATGGTGGCATTCCACTGACTCAGCGCTTTGTTTGCCGGCATGCTTTATGCCTTTGCTTTTTTTATTGGCATTAAATGCAAGACTGGGATGGATCTCCTACAGCACACGCAAATCCCATCTCCCAAACAGGATAGTGAGGTGTTGTGATTTTAAATTGTGTCTGAGGTGGATGTGTTGCTATGTTGGAAATGATGTTTTTTGTCAGTGTACTGTATGTCGTTGTGTGTTAAGGTCAGGCTGACAATTAGCTAATGTGTACACTGAGAGGGAATTTCCTGCAAATGTGTGACATTTGAAGGCTTATGGAGACTGTATTATACCTGTCGCTCTGATATAAAAGAAGACAGCAAGAAGACATTTTTCATGAGTTTTCTGCTACAGATTTTGATATTTGTAATGGTTTGCTTTTTTGCATGCTTTGTGGGTCAGATTCAAGTGTTTTTGAAATGACCACAGCTAATTCACAGATTCAGAACAGATAGAACTTAAGAGCATTACCTTTTTAAAAACATTAGATTGTGCAGTTGGCCAGGACTTGGTACACACCACAGTTGTTATTACTGATGAAGACTATTGTGAGCACGTGATTACTACCTTTAGGAATCCACTCACACACTTACATCGCTCAAATTGTAAAAAATCTGTGTGGCAGAACCAGCAGGGTAGTGTGAGCGCAGTGAGAATACACAGTAATTGTTTTAGTCATTCTGCCACATTGTCGGGCCTGCAGACTTTTTTTGTTGTCGTCCCAGAGCGGTTTTAAAGCTGTCTCACAAACTGTTTGTGTAGTTTGGCGAATCACTATGCCATGTGTCTAGAGTATTCCCTTGAAGAAAAGACAATGTGAACCATAAAAGAATTGAGTACAATACTAAGAAAAGCAGTGTTCCAGCAGCGACAAAGGGTCAAGCCCAGTGTATTGGGACTTGGCTGTAGATTACAAAAAAAAAACTTGAAAAAAGTTGAACAGCGTCTATGCTGCTGTAAAGAGAATTGAGGTCAAATTGATCAAAAGCCAGAGTAACGGGTGTACAGTTACTCCAGGTAGAATTCAGAGTCAGTAGCATGTGTATAGTAAATGTAACACATCACAATAAGGTCTTTTTCAAGTGAATGTGTGTTGTGTGGAAGAGAGAGTTTGAGAGACAGGGAGGGAAGGAGAGTAAGCAGTGGGGTTGGTAAGATAGGAAAACTCATTCAGCTGTGAATTTGTTGCCGTATAGCAAATAATGTGTACCCTGTTTGTGTTTACCTTGTCTATAATAAAAGGAATAGGTGTGAATGTTGTACATGGCTTTTGTCTTGCTGTGCAAGCTGATATATACTGTATGGGCACTCTAGTGTTCGGTTTTCGAGTGTAGTCTTGTGTAGTCACTGCTAGTGTTCTTGGTTGTGTTCATGTTTGCATGATGGAGTTTGCATGTTTCTGTGTTTGTTTATGCTTTTGTGTGTGCGTGCATGTGTTTGTGTGTGCGTGTGTGGGCGTGTGTTAGGGGAAAGTCGCACTGGTACTGTCAGTCAGAGTTGTCATCCCCCAGGTGCAGCGGACCACTCCGCTCCCTCCAGATGTCTGTGCTGTGATTAGATTTCTCATGTGTCAGACTTCTCTCTCTCTCTCCCTTACACACACACACACACACACACACATACACACACACACACAGTCACACACGCAGACAGACGGCAGAGAAGCCGGTGTCGAGCTTTAATTGGAATACAGCAGCATCAGACTTGAAGCCTGTCTCAGAAGCAGATGAAGGGAATGACACACACACACACACACAACTGGTAATGACACAGAAGTATGAGCACGAGATTGTCACCACATGTAATTACAACACGTCGTGTAGCATTGAGACTATTCAGAAATAAAGTTTAGTCTAGTTTGTTCACATTACATGTTCTCCATACATGGCTTGCCTCTTCAATTTAGGGTGGTAGCATTTCACTAGTCACTACTGAATCATGTGACATGCCCAAAACAAGATGAAACTTTGGTATTTTCAAGCAAAACTTTGTTATTGCTGCATTGTTCCCTGGAGCTCAAGACTTTGCTCTGTTTACAGTTTGTTCAGAAACAGACTGCACGGTTTCATAATAGTGCTCGTGCATGACTTTTGTGGGTATGTTACCCAGAGAATTACCTCATCAATATGACACATATCATTACAGCACATTTGCAGAGGGAAGCAAAGGGACACTTCTGTGGACAGTAGTTAAAGGTACTCTAAGTGATGTTACGTGGTTTCTAAGCAATATTTGCCACATACTGCAAACATCACCTCACCATCCACTAGCTGCCTGTGCCCTGAATACACTGTAAATAAATGTGGTCTCTGTGTACAGCCCAGGCTCCAAAAACAGCAACAAAAACAAGTTGTTCCAGCCTGGACCATAAAAACATCAGCCAATTACCAGCCAATTACCAACTACTGTAAATGTCCGTTTAGGAGAGTTTCAATTGCATGGGAGGGAGGGAGAGGGAGTAGCAAGCTAGCTCTTTGTTTTGTCTGAATGTCAACAGAAGTGACGTTACCCAACATCACTAAGAGCTCCTTCAATACACAGTAAATTTAGATATTAATATTTTTGTCATAAATAAACGTTTTCTATTTTATAGGTATACGAACAACAGCCTATACCTGAAAGGTTACAGGTGTTTACAATTGCCTGTAGCTCTTTTGTATATTCACATTTAAATGTTGGATAAATGTGGCGCTGGCTGTATATTCAAGCACAGACACCCATATAGTTGTTGAATGGAGGTGGCCTAAGCAGGCACAAGTATAATAAGAGAGCAGTAAATTAGCACTGTGTGTCTGCACTCTGCTGAGTCATGCTGTTAGCAAAGGAAACAATGAGGGATAGCAACCAGCAGAGAGAGGGAGAGAGAGAGGGAAAGAAAGAGGGCAAACAAAAAGTGAAAGAAATATGAAGGGAGAGAGAAAGATTGTGTGAGCGAGATTTGTGGCTTATTTTTCAGAAACTGCAATAAACAAATAAATTGTACTGCATGAGAGTGTGTCCAAAGGTATTGGATCGACACCAAGGTAGTGTTTGGAGGAGTCGGGTAGAGTGCCAGGAAACCTGAGAGATGTGTAGCGTTGCTACCTCTGCAGATGTTATTGTTACACCGAGCCAGCACCATCCATGGCCTCTCTTTCAAGTTTCTGCTCCGCCTTTCTTCGTTTCTAACTCTCAAATCTACTGTTGGGGTTAAAGCGTAAAAAAGTGTATTCAATGGTTCACAGAGCAGTCAACTTAGGCAACAGATGAATTTTTCAAATGATTAGACAGGTGTGTCTCTTTTTCTTCTAGAGCCCCTTGATGAAAGCAAATGTGATTTTCATATAATCATCTAGTGGGTAATGCAATTACAATATTCTCTTGATGTTTTCTCGCATGTATGCTAATCACAAAGCACCGTGTCCGGTGGGGAAACTCATGGAAGACGAGGTGCTCCCAGGCCTGTTTTCCATGAATGCAAATGCACATTCCCAGAGACCGGAATTATCCATGATGGCCCTAAGTGTGAAAAAGACTGCACTCCTGTTTCTCTCTCTCTCACACACATCTCCCTCTCCCTTTCTCTCTCTCTTTCTCACACACACACACACACATGCATGCACACACGCACGCACACACGCACACACATACACATACACACACATACACACAGACACACACACACACACACACACACACACACACACACACACACACACACACACACACACACACACACACACACACACACACACACACTCAAATGCAGAAACCCAGCCTGGAAAGGACTAATGAGCACTTGGGACTGCGTGTGTGTTCATAACAGTGCTGAATCTCTCTCCTCTCTGCTTGAAGTTGTACTCCTAAAATAATCACCAAAATAACTTCTGCTGTAAACATTGGATGTCTCTTTTTTACGGGATGGTAATTGGAGGGGCTCTAGCCTTTTACCACTGTAAATCTGTCGTCGTCCATGTTTTGCCATCCTCCAAGACTGGTCACACACCATGTATTGCTGCCAAGGTGACTAAAACTCCTTGGTCCAGCGACTTGCCCAGCCCAGAAAATGTCAACTTGTTCCCTTCAGTACTTGGGTGAGGAATTAGTTTACCCAAGTTTCTTTGTTACTTGGACGAATTATTGCTAGCCCATTTCTTGTGTGGCTAAAGAATCTGGAGGCACATCGATCTGCAAGGGATGGAATGTGCTGGTGCCTGGGTGCTTTGGCTGCGACACTTCATGTTTACTCTGTCACGCCAAGCGGATGCATCCTCTGCCAGGGATCTCTGTGTCTGTGAGCTGTGAGCTTCGACCACAACCAGAAAGGGACCCTTCAGGCTGTTCCTGTCTGTGCCGCCCAGTTGTTTTACAGCCTCCATGCAAATTTGTTTCAGTATAAATGCAAACTCATTTTATGTCCCAGGCTAGTAGAATAAAGTAGAATATTATTAATGTATAATCAATATCAAATATGAAATGTTTAGCTACCCCCACATGTACTGTATTTCCTTGCTTCTGTGGAAGTAAATGCTGTGGTTCACTTGAATGAGCACATCACAGCTCTCTGTACAGTAGTTGTGGTTTGGCTCGGGGTCCCCTGTGAACGCTAGAAGCCAGCATGTCATTGAGAAACCCCAGGCCTGCAGCCACACAGCAGTGGATTGGGTTGCAGCCCGCCTACACCCGTCACTGTCCTCATACCAACAAAGATGTTGTCACGCTCAATGAAAACCATGAGGGTGGATCTAACAGTCATTCTAATGGGCCTCATATGACCCCCAGCAATAGCAGCTTCTGCAGGCCACAGCCCACCTGCCTACTGGACATAGACGCCTCACCATAGGCATCGCTTTTTTCTTTGCCAACATTAGACACAGCAGGACAACTTTATGGTGCATCTCTTAGCATGTTATCTTTGCTTAAATTGATTTTGCTCAGATGAAGGTTAAACATTCAATCCTAACCCTTTAGATTCAGATTTAAGTGTCTGTTTGGTAGTAGAGATATATACTGTACAGTAGGTTTGAGAGATTCAAAAGAGACCAAGGTTGTCTGTATCTTTTATATTGGTTTACTCTCAAAGAGAAGTTTGTATTTATTTTGTCAAATACTATATATAATACCTACTGTACATTATACCTGTCTAAAGTTCGATCCGTTGAATAAATGTAAAATTAGGACACATTTTATTACTTTCTTGTCTTGTACATCACCTTTGAAACCTGTGTGTGTGTGTGTGTGTGCAGGCCCGTCGGAAGGGGGGGGCGAATTGGGCGGTCGCCCAGGGCCTCGCGCTCTGATGGGCCTCGCACCTGGCCAATGTTGCAGATTTATCTCTAAATCTTTATTGCTGCTCTTTATACAATTTGTCTCTAAAATAAAGAACTGTATTTCATTTAAATCTGCATAGACATTGTTTAAGATTTAAAAACAAAGTAAATAAAAATGAATATCTTTTAATTTTATTTCATGACGTCGTTACGTAGGCTAGGCTTGTAGCGGCCGCCGGCCGGCCAGGCTTGTAGCGGGCTTGTTGTAGCGGTCAGCCAGGCTTGTAGCGGCCGGGAAGGCGAGCCAGAACGAAGGGGAAATGTCGGCAGCACGTCCGCGCGACTGCTTTCGTAAATTTCAGTCTGGTGCTGAGAAAAGAAAGAAACTAAAACAGAAAGAGGAGTTCAACAAGACACTGGTTCCCTGGATCGCTCAGGCTCTTACTGCCAATTCCAGTAGGCTAACTATGGCATCGGGGGAACGAAGCTTTTCAAAGCTGAAACTTATCAAAAATGATTTGCGCACCTCAATGTCACAGGACAGACTATGTGGGCTCGCCCTTCTGTCAATTGAAAATGACGTTGCCTGCAAGCTGAATTACAATGATTTAATTGCGGAGTTTGCGGCAACGAAAGCCAGAAAGGTCGATTTTTTTCTAAGTAGGCTATGGTGAGTCAATCTAAGTTATGCGTGTTATTCATTTGTCAGTTTATGTCAGTTTATGTAATGCACATATCTTCAATAGTTTAGTTTGAATGTCGTGCGCTCGATATCGACAAATTGCGTTCAGTAGCCTAATAGCCTACTTCATGACCATTTTCTTCAAGTCAAAATGTTCACCTTTAGCTATATGTCTGTGTTAACATGTATGTCTGTGTTGTTGATGTGACGGATAATAAACGGCTTATTATGGCCAACGATTTATGTGCCTGCTATAATGTTATATATCATTCCCCCTCTTAAAGACATGTCAATGTATTATCCTACTACTAAATATAGCCTACGTGTAAAGTAGGCTATTGCATGATTCCATGCACGTAGGCCTATAGTTAAAAGGGCCTCGCACCCGTCAAGTTCGCACAGGGCCTCGCCCCCCTGTTGCGACGGGCCTGTGTGTGTGTGTGTGTGTGTGTGTGTGTAATACTGTAGTATTTTGTATTTTGATTTTATGTTAATTATTTGTTATGATGTTGCTTTGTGTTGACAATCACTTTTTTATGTAGACAGCTTGTTTTAATGCCAGTACATTCTGTCTGTTCCTGGCATAGGGACAGTCCAGTAATGCAATTTCTAAGATAGGTCATGAAATTATGTCTGTATATGTCACTAACTATCATGTGTAATTAAGCTGCAAACCATTTATAACCAGATACCATTCAAGAAAAACACTCCAAGTTTTTCTCATAATGTTTGATAGTCAAAGGTAATGAGTAATAAATCATGAGATCACAAATGTTCAATACCAAACACTTTAAAATCAGTGCTGATTTAGCTTTTTTCAGTGCTAATCTTAGTCTCTGTTTTAGCTCTATATTCTTTAGAAATATAAGACAAGCCATATACAGTACACTTACAACAATGAAATCTATCTGTGCATCTCACTTATGATCATAAGTTTAGCAGCCAGTCCTAAAACAGGTCTCAATGTCTTAGCATATTATCAACTTGTCAGCCTGAGAAACATAATTTGTTAAGGCACAGAATGCACTGCCATTTTTGCAGAATGAATCCAATTTAATTGTAAGACTCTGGTATGATTATGTGCCTGAACATGATTCACAAATCAAGTGCGTCTTAAACATAGCAAGGTTTGTGTTTTGCAACAAGAATGAGGGAAGCATGCTTAATTAATGTATTATCATGCCAGAGTATTTCATAATTCCCTTTGTGTGAAGGAATTGTAGAAATTTGAATGTTTCACATTCTGTCATATTATTAAGTTTGTCTATTTATAATAAAGCATTTTGTTGGTTAAAATATATAAGCATGATAACTAACAAATAACTGCTATTTGATATTAACAGGAGAGTTAACATAAAATAAATGTACTCTATTGATTGACAGTCCAGGCTATTGGTCTGGTTGACACACACAATTAGAAGTGAACAGTGAATAGTAAATTGCAACATGCTCTTCCATTAATAATTCTGTTTTGTTACAAAAATGTCAGTCTTAGTGGAGCATTAGGGAGATCTCCGGAAGGGCTTCTTGTCACTCAAACAAGTTTGTAAGGCAGATTTCCGCCCTCTATCTTGTTGCACATTCAAGATGCCAAGGAAACACAATACTGTATGTCTGCGAATAACACCTGAGGTTAACATGAATTGTGATGCTACACCAGGAAATGATAATGTCTCAGATTTCTTGTTAATGATCTGTCTGCAGAACTATTACCTTATCATGCCTTTTGTATGGTGTCCTAGTTAAAAATTAAAAAGCAAAAAATTAGGTGTTTTCATCACAATATCTCTGGCTGACATGGTCAAAACTGCACGAAATTGAAAGTGTAGGATGACACCCTCCGAATGCATGCCAAGTTTTGTGAACTTTCGTTCATGGGGGGCCTTACAATAAAATAATTTATGTGTACATTTAGTGACCGGGGTACACGAAACTTGGTGGGCATGTAACCCCACATGGATAGCATGGAACCGTCATTTTTCGTTGTACTGGACCCCCCGAAAGGAGGGTAGGGCAGACACAGTTTTCTGTGAATATCTTGAGAACCGTAGGGCCTAGGATGACCAATTTTTTCCGTATGTTTGCCTCCATGTGCACACATGTGCATAAACAGATACACACGCACACACATACATTCACAGTAATCATACGTATGACACATACTCACACAGTAGACATATGTACGCATGCATGCACATGCACAAACACACATACGCAGTCAAACACACAAGCGCACACACACACACACACACACACACACACACACACACACACACACACACACACACACACACACACACACACATAAACATAAACGTGTACACGCACACATGCACACAATTCAAGAATTTCTCAGAATTATGAACAGGCAAGATGGGGGTGGGGTTGTATAAAATTAATTTTACATATGAAATCTATGAACTAATCATGTTTTGGTACTTGTTGTCTAGCAGATACCAGTGAGAATTGAGTGTGGCTAATGCAATTTAGTGAGACAGTTAGAATCATATAGGCCTTTCAGCGTGATTTATTTTTGTGGAAAAAATGTGCTGGACTGGGCGGCGGTCATATTTTGTACCGCTCTGCGGTACATCTAGTTATTATTATATTACTGCTCCCCGAGCCCCGCTGTTGTAGCAGTCAGCTCACTGCGTCGGGATTAGTGTGTGCTTCTGTTCACTGTGTGCTGAGTGTGTTTGACTAATTCACGGATTGGGATAAATGCAGAGACCAAATTTCCCTCACGGGATCAAAAGAGTATATATACTTACTTACTTACTTATATAATTATCAGTCCCCCAAAGGTGTGGACAGGGGCCCGATCAATAGATATGTCTAAACCCTGCATGCGGGGAGGTGTTGGTGGAGCAGTGACATTTCATCTGGCTGGGTGTCGGAGGATACGCTAACTTGTATCTGGCAATGCCTCAGCTGCTTGAGTTGGGCTGGGCAATGGGTCTCTGGCCATGCAAGCTGGACCCAGGCAAGGGCTGCAGACATCACAGCTGTCAAACACGGTTAACTACTCTGGTCCCTTCAGCTGTTATTTGATACTTACTTCTCCCATCCTCACAGAAACACACATACACATCCTGTTGACATCTCATTTTTTGTTTTCTCTCATTTCTTTATGCAAAGGCAGCTGCCTACCGTCTGATAATCATAGTGCTGAGTGGGTGTACGACTCTATAAACAGAAAATCCATTTTGTTGTTTAATGCCAGATTTGTAATACTGTATGGTAGAAGATTTTATCTTTATATAAGATTTTATAAGTTGAACCTTAAACGCACTTCAGCTCCACCATAATCAGTAATCATTAAAAGCTAGCTTTGATACAACAAAAGGCTCCCTTTGCGAACTAGATCTAAGAGGCTCCCGCATAAGGTTTTTTCAATGTAGAAACAACCACAAAGGAGAACTTCTGTTTAATCTGACTGGCTGCCATGTTTCAAGCTAAAGTTTGAAGAGTTAGGAAGAAAGAAGTTGACTATTGTTATGTTATCACATCGACTGTGTTTTTTGGCTTGTTCTGTAGTGTAGGCAGTAGTGCTGGATGGGGTCAGGCATTGTCCAAAAAGCCCAAACTTTGTCATATGTGGTGTTATTCTATTGTCTGTATCACAATATGCCGGTACTAGGGCGTTATGGTTAGTACAAATATATGGGTGGTTTTCAAACCTGTTCTGTATAACTGTGTTGGACTTAGGCAGGCCCCATTTAACACAATAAGTTGATGTCAGAGTTTTGAAGTGTGGTCCATTCCATATAAGTACATCGAAAGTGGTATGGGCTGTCCTATATCTTCCACTCTCTAAACATGTCACAATGTTTGAGGTTCAAATGGAATCTGATCTGAAGCTAAAGGCCATTCAATAACATGTTTAGATGTTGGCCGGCATGTTTGGATATTGAGTTTGTTAGTTGGCTTTAATCACGGCATTCATCTGTTTGTACAGTATAATGCGGGACACACACTTAATGTGTAATCTGGAAAAAGCAGCTCCGTAAATCTGGGGAAATAATTTTAAACATCATTTAGGAGAAATGTCTTCCCGCCTGACCAACTATGGCCCACATCAATCCATCCAGCCATGGTGGCTGTTGTTAGAGAATTGAAATGACATTTTCAAAGCCCATGTGTTTATGACTAGAGGGGAGCCGGCAACGATGACTTCGTCTCAACATCATTTCCTCTGTCGTTTGGGCTCATTAGGAAGACCTTGCCCGCAGGACCCTTACAGGTTCCTCAAGTCATTTGTGGATCTGTTTTTCAGGGAGCAGAGACCCGAGCAGTCCCATGTCTCCCCAGACAAGCTTGGATCATTATCAGCACCAAGGCTGTAATACAGCATTTGTGTTGTCCTCTAATGGCCGATGTTTATTTCCAGACCATTGTCTCTGTGCCACCCAATTGACCTCTCATGAAGTGGAGGACTCCCTTTTGGTTCGCGGAAAAATGACGAAAATATATTATTTTCAGCCTACTTTAGATTGAGACTATATAAATACATATATATGGCTATGTTTAGAATTTTCCTTTTTATAAAGTGGTTTTGCTCCTCCCTCTTCCTCTCTTTCACATTTTATATCTTTCTTTCTGTTCCTTTTTCTCCCTGTCTCCATTCTTGCAGCAGGCATATGTAATTCTGCAGAGACATGTTATCTGTATGCAAATGTTGTTCTTTTCTATGGAAGCCTAGCTGGTTAACAATTCAGATCAGGTTTAGAGGCAGCAGAACCACAGAAACACATTTCAAAGAGAGTGGGCTCTTAGGGAGGCAGTGTTGCTGTGCATCTTTAGAACCTCTGTTCTTGTCCAGGAAGATGCTATCATAGTTTTAGCTTAAAAGTACAGACTGTCATGACACATTAAAATGTATGTACTGTATTATACAGTAACTAACAACATACTGTAAGGTACCACCATTATCTTTTACTATATCCTGATCTTATTATACCATATGTACTCATCATGTTATAATCATGACCCCTTATATAGACTGACTAAAATGCTATATTGGAAATTGAAAAATTGCATACAGACTTTGTCATTGGTAACATTTCCTAAAGTATGTAAATGTATCAATTTAGTCAGTTAAAGCATCATAATTAAAAGCTAATTAAAGTTTTTATTTTGTTGGTAGTGTTTCGTGGGAATTTAATGAATGACTGTGTTTATATTTGGGTAGCCAAAAAATTGTGCTGTAGTCTACTTATTCTCTACCAACCAAGGAAGGTCATATTTATATCAAGATGTATGTTAAAATGCAACAACAACAAAAAATACGTCTCATACTTAGGGTCCCACCTCTACTGTACACCTACCTCCATGTTTTTGTCTGCCAAAAGCAAAAGTCTCAGGAATTAAGACTCTTATTGGGGTGCACTTGATATAGAGCTCTACAAGAGGGTTTCCTGGGGATCAAACCAATAGGGATTTCCTGACAGAACCAACCAGTAGCTTGTTCACTCATAGATCCCAAAACGACCCACCCTCTCAGCTTTCCCCTGTCATGTCTACTAACTTGGCCCGCTGAGCTCTCACTCCCAGGTTCAGTAGTCAGTTCTCAGTTTCCATACCATCATTAAATATTTACAATATTAACATTTCCAATCACCAAGGTATACTTATCCAGCGTGCATTTTCCATAATCTATGTTTTGTTTTTATGTGCCAACCCTTATTATGCCACAATAGGCTCATTCATTTAGTTTGCACAGATATATGCCAGGCCTACTCATCACTTCTGCTATTCACACCAACTGCTTTACCAACACTTTGGAAGAGTTTCATGTCTACCCACACTAACTTCACACTGACTGCTCTGTTGGCTTTTTGAGTATGGTTTTTGAGCACCGGTATGCCTCCAGTGTCTTGTGCTCCAGCATGGCTACGCATCACACTCATCACTCATGTTATCTCTGCCATACGCATCCCAGGACCATGGACAGCTACCAAAGCCATGTGTTTATTATTAGCTTTCTAAACCAAGCATCCGGATGGACAAACTAGTCATAGTGGCAAACAATTATACAGGCAAGTGTTTGTGTATGCTATGGAAGTCACTGTGTTCTCTCCATCTGCTGAAGTCCAGTTCTGCAGGACAGAGACAGGACACAGACTGGTTATCACTCTTTATTAAAATTCAACATCATATTTCAACTGTGTTTAGACATTTTTATCAGTATAGGTCATGTATTAAAAGTATGTTGGCAGCTAAAGGATTGAATACCCCATAACCCGGTACATCCAGCCCAGCCACCTCGCCCCCTTCATTTCCCCCTAGACACAGGGCATCCATTTAACAAAGTCATCCGAGTGGAATAAGTGCAGAGCAAGTGTTTGCATTAGCTTTCATTAGTGTCCCTGTGCAGCTCAGCTGGGACAGAATACAATTAAGCTGTTACTGATTCAACCAAACATCACCATGTCTGATACAGCATACGGTGAATGGCCCTGATAGAAGTGTTTAATGTATAATGCATTTTTGCCTGCGAGTCAGTCCCATGCCATGGCATCTATCAGTAATGCTTTTTATAAAGACATGTAAGTATGAAGTAACTTTCCCAGATATATTGGACCCTGTATTTGTAAGTCAGGCTCTTTATTGAGCCATGGTGTAATCTTAATAGTATAGAGTCTTTATTGTTCTATAAGGATATTCTTTTTCACACACATAATTACATTCCATGCAGGATATACACAGCCTCATACATATCACATATAACATAACACACCCCATACCCCCCCCCCCCCTAGTTTCCCTCCCTCCTCAACAAAATACAAGCAAAAAGGTGGACAGTTCAGACAACATAAAACACAAAAGAATGATGGTGGATGATTGTCACAGGAGTTTGTTTAGTGCAGTGATAGCTGAGGGTACAAAACAGTCCAGGGCTCTGTATCTGCGGCCAGATGGGAGTAGGGTGAAGAACCGGTTCAGGGGATGGTCAGGGCTGCCTACTATGGTGCGTGCAAGGCGTGTGGTGGCTGTGTCATTTGCATCAGTGAGGCTGGGGGTGGGAAGCTGTATTATCTTGGATGCTAAGTGTGAGATTTTAATGAGTTTGTTCTTGCTGGTGACATTTAGTATGGTGAAGAAACAGGGGGAGCAATAGAGTAGAAGGGGTTGGATGATGCTTTTGTAGAGTAGCAGAAGGAGATGGGGGGCAACATACAGTGATCTTAGTTTGCGTATGGCATACAGTCTGGTGTGCACATTTCTGTGTGATGGTGACATGTTCATTGAAGTTAAGCTTATTGTCAATGGTGAGACCAAGATATTTGAAAGTGCTGACCTGTGCAACTGGTTTGCCATGTATGATGATGTGAGTGAGTCCAGGGGGTGATTTTGATGCATGAATGACCAGTTCTTTTGTCTTGTCAATGTTGAGTTGGAGGTAGTTATCAGAGCACCACAGTGCAAAATCTGTGATGAACTGGTGGTAAGCTGTGATGGAACTGTTGTCTGTAAGTAGTCCTACTATGGCTGTGTCATCTGCATATTTGTAGTAAGTGGTGTTGGGTAGTGAACTCTGGCAGTCATTTGTGTAAAGTGTAATACTTGTCAAAGGACAGCTCATTCATGTGCACCATATTAGCAAGTAGGAAGCTTTAATTATGATAGAAACAGGAATGACAAAAATTATATTGAAAATCTTACACATTTCATATTATGCAAAGTAATACACTCTGGCATTAGACGCAGTGTTGTGGTTATGCAATAATGTCCTGTATTATTGAAATACAGTACAGTTAACTTTGTAGGCCTGTCCATAGCAATGCCTCTAGCTGTATTCTTCTTTTCATGTAATAAACTAGAAGTAACCATTGTGTGCATAAGTGTGTGTGTGTGTGTGTGTGTGTTTTTCAATTTCAATTGTGTAAGATGATGCTTTAAACATAAAAATGAGGATTTTAATTTGATTTTATTTGTTATTAGGCACACATGCTGCCTTAGTGTTCTGTGTGTGGAAGGAAAAGCAAAAGGAATATAGGAAAATGGAGACACATAATTGGATGTATTTTGCCTTGGGCTGCAGTTTATAAGATGTATGTGTTACAGAGCATTAAATCGGAAAAGGGATGTCAAATTGAATGCACCAGGAATCAGAGGAGCTGTTGCATTTTTACCAGTTAAACATAAAAACAGTGTAAGAGAAGGGGGACTTAAATTGTTTCATTACCAACAGTCACCACAGGAGGCAGTCCTTGTTACATGCCTGAATTTAGAGCCGTTATCAATTGCTGCCTGATGGGCATCACTGGTTCTGGTTGAGTAGCTTGCCTTTTCCCTTGTCTTTTATTACCTTTATTGTAGTGCATTTCCCTCTTTCCTTTTACTTCTTTTTTCACGAGAAGTAATAGACCTGGGAGGGAGCCTAACTTTGGGACAGATGAGTCCCGTCACAGTTGCAAGGCCCAGAGATCTAAATGATGTTTGAGAACAGCACTGGTGAGAAATGAGTCTGCCTCTGTTTGATCACAGTACATATATTTAGGAACATGCACACCCAGGGCCCATTTGTTTTTTGGGGTGGTGTGAAAGGGTACCAGACATCACAATAGATTAGTTTTAAGGACTTGGCTGGTTTTGTTGCTGTTCCCTGATGCCTAACCTTGAACAGAGGAGAGACTATCATTTTTAACAGTTGCCACAGCTCTCTGTCTATAGGCGATGTACTCGTATAAGACTCAATCTGTGCTCCCAATTCAAAACATCTATGATCCTGTTGTTTTTTGGGTTGTTTTTTAACGGGTAATCATTTTGTTATGAGCCACACAAGAGATACATCCAGTGCATAAATATATGATTGAAAGTGTAAGATTAGCAAAACATTAACGCCATTTGGACCATTGCTAATTTGCATTGAAAATGTTACCTTACTGACAATTGGCTTACAATTTAACAGTACCCATAGTAATAAGTCATACAGCTATCCCAAAGCCACATGCAGATACACAACATTTCTTGTCTTCCTATTCACTGAAATGATCTCTCTCTGTAGCTAATGCAAATGTGTCTACCAATACATGGCTATCTAGTTGTTCTTTATTCAGTCTTTATCATTTTCTGTTGTTACTGCTGTACCCATAGAGGCACTGTTATACAAAAGACATTGTGTCAGTACATTCTTTGTATTTATCTGGATTTTTTGACACGGTGTGAGTTTTTCAGAGTAGTGAATGTTGTCACTGCTGGTAGCATAATTATTCCCCCCTCTCATTTTGTGGTTGTGAGACACTGCTGGGCTTTATTATTTGTTAGTACAGATACTGGCAGATTTAAATGCCATGTTTTGCACTACACTCATGGGAAGCCAAATTATAACTGAAGTTGCATGATTCAGTGACAGCAAATGTGATATCGTGTTGTCCTGTGTGCATCTCTCTTTACAGACATATTCAGATAGGTCAGCAGAGGTGCATTATTGACTGTGCAAACTGCATCTGTTTGTCTGATGAATTTCTCATATGAAACTATATTTGGCTAGAATGCATACTGCATTGTCAGGTGCAAGTCAGGTGTATAGACCTTGTGTGTAATATATCAAGAAGTATGAAGAGGGACTGCATTGTAAGGCAATGTCAAAGTGTTACATTCAGATACATGTTGTCTGTTACTTGCTCTATCATTCAGAATCTAGTGCTTCTTCTTATTCACAGAGAAATGAACATGGGCCACCTGTAGGCCTACCTCATATCACAACCATACGACTTATCAGCATCACCATAGCAACTAGATAAGCTCATTGCTAATGCCCTGGTTCACCTTGGAGAGGGATTTGGTAGCATTGGCAGAACTATGAATTCTGAACACAGCAAGCATAGCAAGCAAACTACTTGACTACACTACTTTCAGCAGACTACAATTGTCAGTTGCTGGTTAAAGGGAATCCATTTTTCTTCCCTCTTGAGGGCACTGTATTTTCCACAATGAGTGTAGTCCCACCTGTTCAGATAAATCTGTTCTCTCCTGTACTCAGCCACGGGCACCAGTTAATCATTTTCGAGGTCCGTGCCTGGCCTCTTTTTGATGTCCACTCCATTCTGGCTCAGCTCGGCTAAATGGAATCAATTAAACACGTGCTGGTAGATTGCTGTCGCTTCTCAGGGATCTATCTGCCTTTGATGTAGAAACAAAAATAAATGAATTCAATTTAAATGGAAAAACTCAATTAAAAAGGTGCCAAGGCAGGGTTGTGTGCAGATCCAAAGCTGATGTCTGCCACCCCTTTCACTCTCATTGTGTCATGTGTATGGGAGAATTAGTACACATGGCCACATGTCACTGGTTTTGTGTTATTACTTGATGAAATTGAGTGTGCTTCAGTTATAGCAATATAGAATAGCTACCCTGTGTCTTGATGTCCAAAGTGAGAATGCATCCTACTGAGACACAGTTTATTCCCAAGAAGCAATGGTTTAGCACTGGCCAGGCATATCAAAGGATGACCATCAAGAGACTGAGCATTCATCTGACTAAATCAGTGATTTTCCTCTGATGTCTTTAGGGAGAATTGATTTGTTGTCTTGCTAATTGGGCTACACCGAGTTTGAAAAGCCGTAGGATAAAACTGCAATGATGACTTACAATTAAGCTGAGCAGTGGCGGGTGAGCCCCATGTTGGTTGGCTTTTTAATCTCATAAAACAGAATATTACACCTTTGGGAATGTATTATGAAGTTATTCTGTCAACCAGTGGATGCTCAAAAAGGTATCAACAAACACCAGACTTATTGTTGTGTTTTAAATGTATTTTGAGACCTCTTGGTGGTATTGAGTTGAATAATTGTACCGGAACTATTTTTTAAATCTCTCCAGTGAGATTATTTCCTGCTCAAGAAAGGATTCCCCTCAAGTGTACTGTTACCAGGAGGCCATTGCAAATGAGGCTTCAACCTCTGTTAATTATGTCATTAGACTCTATTTGTTTTGTCAAGGGAGGTCAGACCAATTGTGAGTACTTTGCTACAAACAACGATTAAATGCTGGTTACCTCTGGAGGACATAAAAAATATCATCACTGTTAATGAACTGTTTAAACTGTTGGTCAGTAACCAGGCATTCAAAGTCAGAGATACAATCTGTGGAGATTTCTGTATTTTTAATGTTTCCTTTGTGATTGTTTCCCTTAAACAAGCCCTGTTTGGAAGAAGAGTGGTAACCAGTTGTGAAATAGCAATGTGCAATAACAAATGTTTGCAAATGTAAAGCATATACACATGAAATAATGTTAGAAATTATGCAGCTTGAACTGCTTTGTCAGTTTGTGTTTTACTGTTGTTGGTTATACATTTAGCTTTGACTTCTATTTACACTGCAGCATTTTCAATTATTAATCCTTTGTAAAGGTTCAAGCTTTAAGTTTATGTTTTTGGAGACGGTTTTACGCAGAGTGGTTTTCTTTCCTCCTCATGGGAGTGTGAGATGTTTTTCCGCATATTCAGTCTGTTCCTCTTTTTATGTCTTTCAGGTTTTTTGAGCACAGGAGACCAAGCTGCAAAGGGAAATTATGGCCTTTTGGATCTAATCCAAGCCCTACGCTGGACCAGTGAAAACATTGCTTTTTTTGGGGGTGACCCTTTGCGCATTACTGTATTTGGATCAGGGGCTGGCGCTTCATGCGTCAACCTACTGACTCTATCCCATTATTCTGAAGGTAACCGTTGGAGCAATTCAACCAAAGGTATAATGCAGAGGCTGCAACTTTTCACAAATTTGGGTGTTTGCATGCCAGTTTTGTTACAGATTGATGCCTGGTGCACAGAAATAAGCTTTCTTAAATGCCAGGGATAGACAGTGCATAATATGTTTTTGTGTGTTTTTGACCTGCTTGCATGCATAATTAGCTGTTTTGCATTTTGCCCAACCCATTCAGTTTAAATTTATTTAAAACCTTCAAATATTTTTGCATAGGATATATCAGACTCACACATTCAATGCCCTGTGGGATGTTTTCCTGTGTCCTTTTATCAAATGTAATTAATTTTATTGAAATCTGTTTATGTCGAACATTTTGTTAAAAGTTAAAGGAGTTTTGGAAATGCAGTATATAGCAATTTGTCAAATTTAGAATGCAATTAAATCAGCATGAAATTGATATTTGTGCAGAGCTGAGTGTAGATGATACTATCAAACCCCAAGTACTCCAACCCAAAGGAAAGAATCGAATTTGTTATTAGGTTGTCTTGATCCAAAATGTCAATACAGAATGAACAGCTGGGCCAGCCTGGAACAGACAGAAATGAGTTAAACATATACTGATTTTATAGGCTATGCAATGAATTTACTGTATACATAAATGTTGTTTGCAGTGGACATAATGCTTACCTAGAGGGACGTTATATACCATGTAGAGTAGAATTAAATGTATTAAACAACATGGCAAGAAATACAGGACATTTCTATTGGTCATTTACAGTAGGCTATCTTCTGTGATTAGACCTGAAGTTTGCATATCCAAGAATTCTGCTAAGGCTGCATGTTGTGGTGTCTAACATGTTTAATATTAAATCAAATTAGTTAGCTATTTTTTTAGTTTGATTTGATTTGAATTTTCATGATTGGTATAGTTAAGTCTGGTCAAGTTATAGTCAAAGGATCTTGCAGTCACAAAAGGAAGCAGATTTCAGCGGCTTCAATGCCTAACATCCTACAGGTTGTCATAGCAACATGGATTAGTTCACCTTACCCCTCTCTTCATCTCCACATCGTCTGCATGTCTTTGCATGGTGTCTGCTTAACCTCAGTGGAATATTGCATCTGTTTTTGTCATACCAAGGGCACTTGAGTGAGTGATTATCTATTGATCTAATGCCCCCTGACACGCTGAAGGAGTTGTATGTAAAACTGTTTGTTAGTAACACTAACTGGACTTCCACAACCCATGTTCTTACAGTGTAAAAAGGATGTGCTAAAACAAGACTGCAATATGAGCACCAAGGTCTTAGTTTAAGATAGGCAAACATTTGATGTAGCTTTAAAAACCGAAAGTGATTTTAATCCTACAGGTAATTTCCTTCTGGAACTAAATTGTTTGTCTCATCTCTTTAAAAGTATTGTACATGATTGACTGCCGTCTAAGGTAGGCTATTTTGATCCGTAAATGGAAGCAGAGAACTGTTTTCAACAATTCGCAGAGTTGCACAACAAAGAGAACAAACCAGAGGGACCTTCCCTAAATTGCTAATGATATTTTCGGTGCTCAGAAAGACACATTACCTGAGGGAGTTGTTCATTTTTGACAGAGAAAAACATAAGATATTCCCTTCTCATTCCGTCTCTAATTCGATCCACACCAGATGTATTCATTGTGATTAAAAATGGCATAAACTCTTCCATTTAAATAGCCCTTTTTTCTCTGCAGGACTTTTTCAGAGAGCTATAGCACAGAGCGGTTCAGCCTTGTCCAGCTGGGCGGTCAGCTTCCAGCCTGCTAAATATGCCCGTATGCTGGCCAAGAAGGTGGGCTGCAACCTGAAGGACACTGTGGACTTGGTAGAGTGCTTGCAGAGGAAGCATTATAAAGAGCTAGTGGACCAAGACATTCAGCCTGCTCGCTACCACATAGCATTTGGACCTGTTATCGATGGGGACGTCATTCCAGATGATCCACAGATCCTTATGGAGCAGGGTGAGTTCCTCAACTATGACATCATGCTGGGGGTCAACCAAGGTGAAGGTCTGAAGTTTGTGGAGCTCATCGTGGACAACGAGAATGGCGTGCAGGCAAACGACTTTGACTATGCCGTTTCCAGTTTCGTTGATGACCTCTATGGTTATCCGGAGGGCAAGGACATCCTGCGAGAGACAATTAAGTTCATGTACACAGACTGGGCAGACAGACACAACCCGGAAACGCGGAGAAAGACATTACTTGCGTTGTTCACTGACCACCAGTGGGTGGCCCCAGCTGTGGCCACGGCGGATCTCCACTCAAGTTTCGGGTCTCCAACTTACTTCTACGCCTTCTACCATCACTGCCAGACAGAGCAGGTGCCGCCCTGGGCAGACGCAGCCCATGGTGATGAAATCCCATATGTGTTCGGCCTGCCCATGATTGGACCAACTGAGCTCTTCCCATGCAACTTCTCAAAGAATGATGTTATGCTGAGTGCTGTGGTAATGACATATTGGACAAACTTTGCTAAAACTGGGTGAGTGTGTTATTTGTTTTAGCCATCACTTTTTGTAGACATCAGGCTATGAATGGATTATGTACCTAACCTGTTGCCAGGAAACTGCTCTGAAATGTAATTTGAGCAAATTAAAAGAATTACTGCATGTAGTATCACAGCATAAAAACAGATTCATGTTTGTATCACTTGTTGCTGGCTATGACATAAGTGGGAGGCTAATTATCTAAAGGCTCCAAATTCGGCTCAGTCCTGTCAGGCGTGTAATGTCCTACACCTATAATAACTGGTACCACTCAAAGAAATCACTGATGTGTCTCTGGATGCTTAAGCCTGTCGAAACAATTCCCTGGAAATTGTTACTGCCTTCATCTGACTTTGGGGTAGTTTGTGTGTATTTGCCGATTTCCTGCCAATCCGTTTAACATTAAAGGTTGTAAGAGCGATTTCAGGACCAAAAAAGGCCCAAACATAAATAATCACATTCATCTAATCCTAACGATCCACTAGCTGTAGGCCGTCTCTGTAGGCAGCCTAGGCTCCGAGATCTGTACACAAAAACGATTACTACCAACAAGGGTTGGCAACCACTCAAAGGCAAAATAAAGTGTTTTGGAGTTATGGAGTTTTGCGCTAAAGCCAGCTACCCATCTAAAAAGCATACAAGCTTGCAAACATCACCCACACAGTCCAGTTGGTACTGATGAAAGCTTTCTAACATGTTAACGGATGTCTTTTTCCAACATTGTTGGTGATGTCATGCTGGCAATGCTTTAATTGTACCATTATGCTTAGTAAGGTGTTAAAAGTAGACACACTCAAAGCTTTTTTAACTTTCACCTGAGCAAGTGAGCTGGTGATGAGAGGAGTACCTCTAAAATGTCTGATGGGATTTATAATGATTTGAAACCATGACAGGATATCAATTTGTATAAGGTTCAAACATGACATCTCTTCACTCAGAGACAAGTTAATTAAGCAGTGTGAGTTGTCAGCAGCCTGTAATATTCACTGGAAGAATATTAAGAGTTTTACCGTTTTGCCTCAAGGCATGTGTTCTTGCCACTAATTATATTATTTTCTGGAAATGATGGAGGACAATTGCTTCTTTCTACTGTAATATGTGCCAAATGGGGCCATCCAACACTGTAATGAAATGCATACACAAATGTCAATTACAAGTTCATACAGAGAACATGGGAGCTTTATGTTCTCAATGTGATGGTGAGGGTCATTTAGAATACGCTCAGCTGTTCTGTGCTACTATAACAGCAATCAATCAACAATTAGGCTTTTTTTCTATATGAGCGTATGCCGTGTCTTGCTGCTGTTTGCTCATACAGGACATTGTGTTTACTTTCTAGAGACCCCAACCAGCCCGTTCCCCAAGACACCAAGTTCATCCACACCAAACCCAATCGCTTTGAGGAGGTGGCCTGGTCACGGTACAACCAGAAGGACCAGCTCTACCTTCACATCGGCCTGAAGCCCCGGGTCAAGGAGCACTACCGTGCCAATAAGGTCAACCTGTGGCTGGAGCTGGTTCCTCACCTACACAGCCTGAACGAGGTCACACAGATTATCTCCACGACCACCAAGGTCCCACCGCCAGAGGTCACTCCGCGAACACCAAAGAAGATCCCTGTCAACACCAAGCGGCCGAACCCCACGCCGTTCCCCACCGAGAGCCAGGACAGCCAGCCCTTCCAGGTGGACCAGCGCGACTACTCCACGGAGCTGAGCGTGACGATCGCGGTGGGCGCGTCGCTGCTCTTCCTCAACATCCTGGCCTTCGCCGCGCTCTACTACAAGAAGGACAAGCGGCGGCACGACGTGCACCGACGCTGCAGCCCGCAGCGCAACACGGCCAATGACCTGGCGCACACGCAGGAGGAGGAGATCATGTCGCTGCAGATGAAGCACACAGACTTGGATCACGAGTGTGACGCCATGCATCCGCACGAGGTGGTTCTGAGAACTGCCTGCCCGCCCGACTACACGCTAGCCATGCGACGATCGCCAGACGACATACCACTCATGACGCCAAACACCATCACCATGATCCCCAACACCATGCCAGGGCTCACTTCCCTCCACTCCTTCAACACCTTCTCAAGCGGACAGAACAACACGCTGCCTCACCCCCATCCACACTCACACTCCACGACCAGGGTATAGCCTGTGGGACCCTGCAAGCTAAACACACACAGACACATGTACACACACACTAACACACACACACACACACACACACACACACACACACACACACACACACACACACACACACACACACACAAATACAGGAGCCAACACACTGAGTGAAGAAAGCAAGCTGTGGAATATTTCCACTCCTGTGAATATGACTCATAGGAATTATAGGGATTTTTTCTGGGACAGATAGTACCATTTTATATTAAAAGGAAAGAAACTTTAAAGAGAAACGTGGAAGAATATTTCAGTTAAAAAATGGAAAACAAATAAAGATATTCATAATTTTTTTTTTAAAGTACTCAGCATTGTGACTATGCCAGACTCCTTTTCTGGCAAGAGATGTTACCCTCGGATTACAATTGAGCAATCCAAGGAGGAGGACAAAAGGAAGTGTGGGAGGCCCTTTGTAAATGAAAGAAAATATTGTTTTCCTGAGGCATCGCACTCTAGATTACACTCTCAAGAGAAGAGAGGAGATGCTGCTTACCCAATTCAGGCATGTGTAACCCTGCAGGAAACAGACAAGGCATTGTAAGATATGGAATAAGGACCGTAAAGGTGGGAAAAGGGAAAGAGCTCTTCAGGAATATGCACAATGGAGACATTCATGGCAATGTCTTGGATACCTTTCATCAATTTATTTTTGGGGAACAGATTTATTGTATAGAACCTATTTACATATCTAGATATGTACACAAAGCACCAATGCTGTTTAAGCCCTCCTAGGGCAGCGATATTCTAAATCTGCCAGCGGAACTTACTGGGGGGAGTCATATTCTTTCTGGCAGATGCAGCTTCATCACACAAGTGCTGTCTATACCAAGAACTGGCAGACAAAAGGGAACCTGGATATTTTTAGCACGATGCGCATGACAATTTATCTGCTTGGTGGCTGTTCTGCTGATTAAGTCATAATTAAAAAAAATAATTTCCATCCCCATTGGATTTGTTTTGAAGAAATACTGTTCTGATTGGCTCACAAACCCACAGAATTCTGACACAGGAAATAAACTTGGGTCAGGATTGTTTAGGGGTGGGGACTGGGGGGGGGGACTGGCTAAATAGAGTGCATACACCATAGCTTGAGTGAACATGGTTATAAGGACTAGTTTTGTACAATGTGTGTTGGTAAAACTTTTTAATAGTGGTGAATCACTTGCTGTTTGAGCTCCCAAAGGTTGGGATTTTCATTGTACTCTTTTCGTTCCACACATAGTTCTTTAAAAACATATCATTATTTTATTTTTCATCTCTTGCTAATAGTCAAAGACCACTTTACATTAGATAAGTAATTACCTGCACTTTTTTGTTTCTGGCGGTTTTTTTTTATTCTCATTATTGTTATTTCTGTTCAACACACCATGGATGCCCAGGACCATAAAAGAATGAGTGTTTTGCAGGGAATGGTATATTTTGTGTTGTTGTGAGTTTGCTTTGCTGTATGGACTTTTTTGTTACTTTTCCTTGTTATTCCTTCACAGAGTACATTCCATAGTGACATTTAAAGTTAAATGCTTATAAATTTGTAATTGAAGCAAGGCTGTGGCTCTGCTGACACTGTGCATTAGAGTGTCCTCTCATCGCATCGTGCCTGAAACACGGAGCAGGTGGAGACCTGGCAGTGAGGGAACCAGGGGCCCTGATGATCCTAATGATCAGAGCAGCAGATCTGTAGCAATTGCTTCAATGCTAAAGACATGGACACAAAAAACTTTGAAGTATGGTCTCTTCTCAGTAAATGCCATTTTCCAATGTTTGTTCAGAGTTTTTTGTTTTTATCCCAACGACCCTGTGGATTTACTGTGTATGAGATTTCACATTGGGCCTCAGCAAGGTCTGTCATGTAATTTATGCCTTATGGCATGTTGCTACACATCCCCACAACTAACTGTTGGTGAATTTGACCATTAGCTCCACTCAGTAGCCCCAAGAAACCGGTACAAGATATTTTTGTCAGTTTCAGTTGCATGAAAGTCGAAAGAATTTAGACCAGACAACATTGTACTCTATCTACAAATCCCTTTTATTTCCATAATTCTCTTAGTTAATCAGAACGCTACCCGCTACCTGATTATCATGAAGAGAGATACTATTTTATTTTTATTTTTTTTAAAAGTCATCTCTACACAAAAAGTGCTTACTTTAACATTTTTGATTTTTTTTTTGTTGATGAAATCATCACTGTCAAATATCATATGTGGCATATCATATGTGTCATCTGCCCTCAATGTTATTAGTGCACTGTAAGTACACAAGTCTAATATTGATGAAGGTGGCAACACAATTAAGTGCCAATATTAAATGACAAATGTAACTAAAACAAATCTAGGCTCTCCCAATCAAGTACTGTAGCTCATTTGTGGCTTTGTGGTTAAAGATGGAAGGCAGAGGACAGAAGGGACGAATTATGCAGCTTTTCCTGCAGCACCAGATGACCTGTGACACACTGCTGGTCCCAAACAAGATGTTCATGAGCCGAACAAGCTCTCCTCTGATCCCCCTTCCGCTCCATCACATCGCAGGAGGATTGTAAACAGTCCAAGATGAGCGCACCTGCACTCAAGCCCTGCCCACATCGAAAATTACTTTCATACTTAGAGCTCAACCCCCCAAGACACACATACAACCACACACACACACACTCATCGCTCTGAAACACATACACCCCCATACACAGAGACACAAAAAGAAACATGCTGTCTCATTGCGGCCTTCAAACCTAATCAATGCAGTTATGAATATGCAGAATCCCTTCTCCATGGTCCCCTCAGTCTAAACGCAACTAGCTTTTGAACAATGTTAAAATTTAATGAGCCATTCACAGAGATGGTGGTGGTGGTGAAGAGGGGGACTTTGAGGATTCATCTTTTCATTTGCATGTAAGGCTGAGGTGATATCTGGGCCACCTCTGCGACATGAGTGACTCCGAGTCTCATTCCTCCCTGGTAGACACGTACAGAAGGGATACGATTTTGAATGAATGAATGTAATGCAACGAGTGCCATTTTTCTAAGACACCAAACAGCCATCTCTCTGTTTGTTTTCTACTCTTATGACCTTCATATGCTAATCGTTCTGTCAAAAAAAGTGTTGTGTGAAATGGGCACCGTGTCAGAGGCAGTTGTAATATAGATTATTTGTCATTTGTCTTTTTTTCTGGTTAAATAGTGATTACTCTTCTGGAGCACAATAAATGATTTTATTAAGCTGAAATAATATCACTGTAGCTCTTTATTGTCCTTCTCTTGATTGAATACACATCTAATCTGATAATGAGGATGCTCACAGCTAACAGCACGTGTGAATTGAGTTTGCCCATGTTTGATTTAGTTAGTGCTGCTCAGCCTCCCAGTTGTTGTGCAGTCACAGGGGGAGTTTTCCTCAAATCCTTTTAAAGAAGGGTTCGGACAATGGACCTTGTACAATCCACCATACATTCATTTTAAACCAGTAGGGGTGGGATACCATTTGTATTCCACACATCACATTTGAAGTGGTAGATAATTGATAGTCATATATCCTGTGCCATTTTAAAAAGTAAAATTGAGCAAAACCCCTTGGTGATGGATCTACCTACAGTATACTTGTATGTCCATTGTCCATCAATACAAAATGTATCAACTACTAATGAAAAGTTATATTGCTCTTATAATTTGGATTTGTTTTATTTGTTTACGACCATTACGTTGTTTTACAACACTAGAATTAGGGATGCACAATATTACCTGCACGACATCGGTATCAGCAGAAAACAGCTTAAGAATTGTATTATCAGCAGACATGACCATTTCTACCGTTATTCCTGGCGTATGAATCAGCAAGACTAGTTATCGGTACAACCTATTTGGGTTTCAGAGAGAGTCATACAAGTCTATTCAAATAGGATAAGACCTACATATTTATTTGTTATTGTTTATTTTAGTGAATGTCATTTTTTCTTAAAGTTTACATTTAGGGTAGAATGAATGAGAGTGAATGTTTATGCCCACATATATACAACAACTAGGCTATCACAATAAGAGTAATAGATGTATTCTTGCACAGGAGAAAAATATTTGTGTATATATAGGTAATCGACCAAAATGTGTTTGAAAATATCAGCATACATGAATATCTGCAGAAATCCAATATTGTGCGTCCCTAACTAAAATATGATGGGCGATTATAATTACTATAGATACATTGTATTACAAAAAGTGGAAGCCATTTCTACACTGACCTTTTGGTAGGTGGAAAACTATGAGGCAGGGCAGTATAGTTTCCTGAAATCACACCAGACAGATGTACTGTATGTTATGTCTAACACGTACTTGTGTACTCGTCACATCTGTGATATGGCACACAACACAATTGTATTAGATGACATGACGCGTTCCATACTGTGTGAAATGTCCGAATCAGATCATTGTCAGCATTGAGAAGAAAAAATGTGCAGTGTCATGGAAGGTCTCTACAGAAATGAGTCAGAGAAAAAAAAAAAGAGAATCTGTCGACTGATTTATATCCTTATCCATTTTTTATCAGTGCATGACAATGATTTTCTGCAAAAATGTAGAGGCCATTTGATTTTTGCGCCAAATGACTACAGCCAATCTTGCCTATCTGTAAGCAACACACTAGAATAAAACTATTCAGATAGACCTCATTCACAATACTATAGAAAATGTAATTATAAAAAACAACGCCTTAGCAGTTTTGCAACTAATGTGAACATTTTTGTCTGCACAGTAGCGATACCTCATTCGTCCCTTTTGTTTACAAGATTTTTTTCTCAACATCTTGAGTTTGTGTTTCCATCTAACAGATGAGATGGCATTTCCCAAATTGGTAAACAACTTCAGCTGTTAATTTCAGGAGTTAAGACTCATTGAGCAATTAATAACAAATGACTATTAAGACCTGACATTTACACGCTGGCATGGGGTTTTGACGCTGTGACAAAGGATGGGAGTAAACATGCAGCTGTTTACTCTGCACATTTCTGACCAAGGACACCCCTGTAGAAAAAGGAGTTCAAATCCCGTTTGATAATGTCTTGCCATTTACCATAATGGTGCTTTTGGAACATCAAACACTTTTTTTTCCTGTGATAAGCATGCTTTCATTTACCAGCACTGTTTGATCTCCTGCTTATCCCTGGGCCATTTTTGCAAGGATTTTACAGCTAGAGATAATTGCTATGTATTTAAGCAATGTTTTATAAATAGAAATGTTGAATAACTTTGTTCCACCTAGTGCAGTGTCATATTATGTGAATCTGACTAAACATCTTGTCAGAACTGCAATGCTTTGAAACTGGTGAGAAGAAAAGAATGAAAAGCTGACCTACGCCATCTCTTATATGTTTCATGTTTAAAGACTCTGAGGATCTGAGCATTACATTGAAATATCAACTGTTAATACTAATATTTTCAGACAAACCTGTACAAAACAATATTGTCTTCACTATAGAATTGTAATACTGGAGGTCAGTACTATACCAGTGACCGCACACCCGTTAATTGAGCCTCTTTGGCTATGGCTTTTTAAAAAGGGTCATTTACATTATTTGTGAATTCTCCTCTATACTCACAGCATACAAGTAGAATCTGCAGGACAAGTCATTTCCTTTGTAAATGTAAGACCTTTGCCTTTCAGTAATTCTCTTTGTTGCATTGGACTCCATGACATCCATGGCTTTCTTGAGCATTTTAACATCTTTAATAAATTCTATTCTATTTTTAACTCGTTCAGACTGCTGTACTCTTGTATTTTGGCCAATAACTCATTTTATTTCCTCATTGACACAGATGTGATATAAAGAAGGATATATTTTTTGTTAGTACAGTATGCCCACAGGTTAACTTATCCTCTTGGAACACCCAATAGATGTATACTATTTACATTCTCTGAGGTGAATGCTAGTCTTCTGCATTGCCGATGAGTCGATGATGCTTTTACTTTTTCACTGTCCTCTGACTCATTCACATTGATGGAGGCCATGCCAGGCCATGTGGAATCTTCTGCATGGATTGCTAATTCATCACAACTTGCTCAAATTCTCCCTTGTGTGTGAGGACACCAGGCTTGAGGTTTTAAGAACATTTATAAATACTTCAACATGTTCCATCCTCATTGGCTTGAGGATTCCCCCAGCTGTTCTATAAGAATGCATATGGAGACCAAATCACAAAATTCACTAAAATTGGGCAGGTCTACTGGTATGGAGTACTTCAGAATATGTACTAGTAAGGTACATAGAGGTATTATTTTATTTTTGTGCAAGTACCTCTTGATTGTTAAGAGCTGTGAATTTCCATGTGACTGAAAGTATTCAGTGATCACTAGTGACACTAGGTCAGAAATGTTTTGGTAACACTTCACTTAAACCCCTTATTATTATGAAAGTGTATTTTATTTTATGTTGCTAATCTATATTTAGGGCTCTAACAACTAATATTGTTTCCATGCAAGTGTAAATTTCAGCAAATGTACCAAAATTAGCATAAATATGTTACATCATCACACTCATATTTACTAGAAAAATTGCTAAATCAATAAGATACAACAAACAGTTTAGTAATTTTTGACAATCATTTTTATTGATGTTTTATTAACACTTTTCTTGGAACGTAACATAACATAAAACTTGCAAACCTTAAGTCAGCGGTTCCCAAACTTTTTTCCTCACGGACCACCTTTTACATCCTGACTCGGCTCGCGTATCCCCACCATCTGACACATAAAAACGTAACACATTCTATTGACGCATTCCTGGCATTGTGTTTAATTAACATGATAACAAATAACAAAATCCAAATGTGCAACTGGTCTAGGATCTCTCACGCTAAAAAAAACAGTGTGGAGAACAACCAGTGTTGGGAATGTTACTTAATAAAAGTAATTAGTTATAGTTACTCACTACTTGAGTTAGTAACTGAATTACTCTATGATAAGAGTAACTCGTTACCAGGGAAAGTAACTATTTGCGTTATTGTTAAAAAAAAAAGTTGCTATGTCAAAGAATTTGGATTTTTTTTTAGCAGTTTTGAGCAGCCAGTTGAAATGAGTAGAACAGACAGGTGTTTGTAGGCTACATAACTTTCAATATTTATTAGATAGATACTTTATTGATCCCCAAGGGGAAATTCAAGATATTGCACATCGACAGACCAACGGTTGACTTCAGCCTGTGTCATAGGTTTTTGCTGTGAGGCAGAAAGATCTAGCTTTTGCTGCTTGGAGGACTTTGCTCCGAGTCCTTCTTTGCTAGTGGATGGCGAGCTATCATCTGTGGTTTTGTGTAGGCCTATATTTAAATGCGTGTGTGAGATGCTTCATTAAATTAGAGTTGCTTACAACGGATGTCGACAAAGTCTTCGCTCCTGGACATAATGTACACATTACATGCACGTTCTTGCCTTTGACCACAATGAATTTGAAGTAGTGCTTATATCTCCACCTTGAAAATGCCAACTTTTAATCGGATTGCTCCTGACCTCTGCTGTTTCGTCGAATCTCTATTTTAGCTGTTGCGTGTGGGTGTGTGGCGTGTGTGCTGGCAAGTGTGTAAAAACACTGGCTCTGATTGGCTATCATGAAACATGACTGCCTTAGCCAATCATAATCGCTTACGTCGTTATTAACCCACCTCCCCACTAGCTGTGAGCCAGGGGTGCGTTCGGATTACACAGTTTATTCAATCAATGCATAGTAACGCACCGCATTTAACGTCCAGTAACGTTAACGGCATTGTAACGAAGGGAAAAGTAATTAATTAGATTACCCCGTTACTGAAAAAATAACGTCGTTACCTAACGCCGTTCTTTTAAACGGCGTTATTGGATACACTGAGACAGGGGCGCAGGAGATATTTTGAAAGTGAGGGGGACCAAATTGTGAACACAAACCCATAGTGAGATCAGATTTCCAGATATCGGATCGCCACCTCTGGCCCACTTTCGACCATCATATTTTAAACTTGCCAGAATATTAAGATAATACCATTGATTGTTTTCAAACAATTGTTTTCACTACTTGGGCCAATGGTAGATTACTGGTCACTACTTGGGCCAATGGTAGAAAAAAGCAACATGGGATGTTGATATTTTATGAAGCCATGAATGAATCATCTAGCCTAGAAATCTAGACGCACCCTAGCGGCGGCAAATTAATTTGCTCAGCTTGTACGTCTAGTATCGAACCATAGGAATTTCTATTGGCTTAACACCGTGGATGACGGCCAATCACAGCGCTCTATTTCGTTAGAGAGTCTTAAGGCGGGCTTAACAGGATAACGACATCCTGCGACGGTGAACAACAAGGAAGGTGGCTATGGCAAACGAAGAGTGGTTGTTTGAATCGGCGTTGGCGTCAACTTTGGAGGAGTTGGACTTGTGCTTTTCTTTGAAAGTAGATCAACACAATGCACTTAAGTCATTCCTTTCGAAGAAGGATGTATTTGCCGTTTTGCCGACCGGATACGGATATGGTCGTAGCGCTGGCCTATTGCATGCCTAGGCAGTTTGAAAGACAATTCTCTGCCCGCCCCTTGGATTAAGCGAGGTGAATGATTCGATGCCAGACTATACATGTCAATGATATAGGATGGCCCGCCAGGCTATGAATCATCATGCCTATGATCCAAACATAGACTACATGATTAAAATAGCCTAGTTAGGCCTACTTAAATTGTCTGGTATAAACCAAATCAACTCTCCACTGTGTGTTTGCAGTTAATATTTATGCAACGTTAGAACTTAACAAGTGTTGGTTTACCAGTCCAGAACACACAGAAAATTGCAACAGAAAGTTGCCTTTATAATCAACTATTTGTTCCAACAGCATTTAAACAAAGCATTTATAAAATTGAAAAAAAAAATTACATAAGTAGTAAAATAAAATACTGTTACTGTAGTGACTGTATCACATTATCCCAAACTTCAAAGAGCTCCCCACGTCTGTGACAGGCAGACGTGACACCGCTAAATTCTCAGCTTGTTTATACCCCACACTGAACGCATAAGAACGCTAGGCCTACTCTCTGGGATTTATGCACCAAGGTAACTGAAGTATCCAATTTGTGTCTTGAAATTATGTTTGAAATAAATGTCTAAGAACAAAAACGTTGATAGACTTGTATTTTAGGCTAGTGAAAACGAGTTGATAAGTATAGGCTATTGAGTTTGTTATCATAAACATAACAGCTAACGTCATGTTGAGCAGGAGAAGTTGAGCACTAGGCTACCACAAATCCTCAAATTATGCCCGGGATTGATTCTAGGCTATTTATAGCAGGACAAATAAAGGCAGGTTCCCATACAAGACGGGGTAACAATTGCCTACCATACCAACAATTGCCATTAGTCCACTAGAAGACATTGTTCGATTTAAGTCAATGAAATAACCTCTTCTTAATATTTTATTATATGTTGTATTGTATTGTATTATGTTGGTTGGATTAATAGCCTACGGTTGGCAAAGAAAAGTCGTTTTCCTACCATGGGTCTCCAACACACGTTCTCAAGCTCATTCTCTTGCCGCCCCTTTCGAGAGGCTGAAGCCTATTAAACACAATTGTTGCGACTCAAGGCATTCCAGCCTACGAAAAAAATTACTAAATCATGCATAATTAAACAATTTCTATCAGAAAGACTCAGGAAGGTACAATGAAAGTTAACACACGTTTTAATCCATCAAAGGATATACAAAAGGCATAAGCAACAATAAGACAGTCTTTGGCATAGGCCCCGTCCTCGGTCCAGGTCACAGAGTGTGCAGACCCTTGCAGATCCTGCCGGTATGAGACGGCAGGGGCGGAGCCTACCCCCAAAGAATAAGAAATAAAGATACCCACCAGAATGCTTAGATGATTATCCTCTCTGAAATAAAGCATAACAATATTAAACAGTGATTGTTGTATTATCCGGTTGAGCTCGGGAGATGAATCAGAGAAAGCAAGACAGACAGCAGAGACACATGAAGAATATACTATTAATAAAATAAACTGATAATTTGATGAGGATGAGGATGATTATGATGATGGATTCAACCACCTGTGACTCAAATTCTATTATTGATTTAGATTTAGAAGCCGCATCCTGCAACGGAATGGAGCTAAAGCAGATCCAAGGGCAAGATGAAAAGAGTGAGCCATGCTTTTGCACCTTGCTCTTGGAAAGGCCCCCCAAAATAAGATGAGCAGCATAGGTAACGTTAGCTAAACGAGACAGGAAAACATGAAATAGACATTGTCCATGGGTAATAAGTTCAGAGAGAAAAGGTATAGAGAAACAGATAGAAAGCTTGAGCACTCTCTGGTGAAAAGAAGAAAATGACCAGCATGGTCTGCAGCGATTGCAGCGAAGTCGAGGAGCTTGCCCGAGCTCAGAGCTTTCGTAAGCTCGGTTCTTGCACGGCAAGAATGTAATGCAATGTGGTGCAAATCCCCGTGGAAAGTGCTTAATGATCGTTCGGTTCGATAACGATTGATGATTGCGATTCGATGATTGCGATTCGATGATTGCGATTCGAGTCGACTGCCGAGTCGAGTTGCGTATGTATATGATGAGTGAAGTGGGGTGATGGTAGGATAAAAGAAATTAACTGTTGTGACGTGAGATTATCCGAGGTTTTGCTTGCAGAAGCTAGACCAAGGGCGGCGGTGCGTAGTGACTAGAATGTATTAACACTTTATTCTGTGCCTAAAGTGCCGGCTGTGCGTAGTGACTGGAGAAGAGTGGCTCGGGTCCATCTTAATTAATATAATGCTTTAGCTGAGCCGAATAACCACCACCAGACCTTTGAAAGGTAGCTTACCTTATTTGACGCTTGCGAGAGCTATTTGCGCATCTAGAAGGGCTTGACCCTGAGGTCTTATATAGGACTCGTAAGCCGACGAAGACCATCTTCCGAGCAACTTGATTGAGGATACAGGTAATCCTAGAGCGGCTGCTGACGTTGCAGCGCCGATGCGAAAGGAATGGCCAGTATATTGGGAGGTTGAGAGCCCGCAACCAACCGCTGTCAACAAGTGGATTCTGAACCATTGTTTAGACATAGATAACCCAGTGGGTAGAAGAAAGAGAGGTGCATTAGGAGAAGTGTGTGGGCGAAGTTTAAGATAGTTGATCATAGAAGTATAGGGACAGAAGAGTTATTTACTTTAGAATCTCTGATAATGACAAAGACCTGAGGTGTCCATTTTAGAATGTTTCAGAATTACGCTATAGATGTGGGAGGAGAAGAGGATGGCTGAGCAAGCCAGATCCTGAGAAGGGTTAAAAACCTGGCTGTCCGAACAAAATTCCCCAGAGCGCATGAACCCATAGAAAGCCATGAGGAACACATTCAAGGAGTGAATTGATAGGGAGTGAAAAGAGAGCCAGGGTTAACTAACCAGCAGCAGACCTAAGGACACAACAGGACAAGACAAAATACAATCAACAGATACATAGCTGGAGTACACTAGCACTTATGGATGGTCGCTGAGATGGTTTAGCATATAACTAAAATAAAGACAAGATATGGAAGAGTAATCCTCATCATGCTGACTGGGTGAAATAAGATTAAATGTGAACAAAGCACTGCTCCAGAGCCAAGAGTAAGTGGGTGTTTAGAATATGTGAACCAGCATCACAGACCTTGTAAATTAAATAGTTAGAGTGAATTGGTGATGTAGCCTAGTAATTGCTGATTGATTTGATTATATGACTATTGAGAATTATGTGATTGAGATCCGAGGACATATGGATATTCGATAGAGAATTGCAAAATCGAATGATTTAACCGTGCAAGTTCGCTAATGCTGCTGCTCCTACTGTTGTGGGATAAAGACATGAAGGGTTAGCGTATAGCTTAGATGAGGAGGTAATAAGTTGACATCACATGACCTGGATGAAGTAAGATTAAATATGAACCAAAGCACTGTCCCTTGATGAACGTTTTGGCTATAGGCCTACGTGAACCAGCCCCGCATCCCTGCATGAAGTAGATAGTTACGGTGAGGGTCAGTACTCCACTGCCAACAGATGCATACCCTTAAATTAAAGAGAGAGAGAGGCATTTACATTAAACGAAGAGGAGCTGCTCCTGAAATTGAAAGATTATTAAGATGTTAAGTAATGAAGAAATGGGAAGGAATGCCATCCCTGTGCTTGCGGCTGCAGTGACGTAATGGGGAGATTACGAATGACGACAAGCAAAGTGCATTGTGCTTGGAAAAAGTATAAGGGTGAGTACAGTATTGGCCTAAAGGAGAGTTTGTGCCTGATAGAGGTGTTGCTCTTTTGGCAGAGAAGAGTTTGAGGAAAGATCTTGTTCTAGTCCCTACAGCCTGAAGACCTGCAAGGAGGAATGGAGTGGTTTGAGAGGAGACATAGCATTTTCAAAGGACCTAGCATGCAGGCAAATAAACAGCCATGATACATTATGTTGCCATTAGTTAAATCAACGAACACAATGTATGGGCCTACATATTATGTAGACACATAGCCTAACCAATGACAGTAACAGACAATGACAGACAATAATGATCAGCCAGACATGAGATAATGAAAATAAGATTAATATGGCCTTCAGGTGCATCGGAAATATTATGGGTTAATGACATTAGTAGCCTACCGCCCTGCAGACAATACCAACAGCATCTCTGCGACTAACACTGCAGCCAAGAAGGAAGAGTACTTTTGTCCCTGTTGGCCTTCCATACACAACAGCCTGACCAGCGAGACAATTTGCCTAGGATGTGGACCTAGCAAAGCTGTATCATGGCAACTTTGGCAGGGAAACCATCGCGAGTGTCGATAACTGGAGTAGCCTAACTGAGTTTTTTAAAAAGATCCGTATACATGTATGTTAACAGGGTCCGCGGTCCGTGTACCTTCTGTTCATTTGATTTTCAAGGTTGAAACAGTGATCAAAAAACGGATTTGAAGACCTTTACCTAAAACAGTACTTCCCAGAGAAAAATAAAACACAAATATTGAAGCATTTTGTGCAAAAAATAATCAAATATACAATGAGGGTTTGAATTTCAATATTGTAATTTCAATTAGTCATTATTCAAGTTAAAAATGAAAACAGGAACTCCACATTCACTACTGCATGCTGACAGCATTTTTTTGCCACTGCCCGAATGGATAATTGCTAGCCTATATGTTCATCAAAGGGAGCAAGATGGTGATGTTGAAGGACAGTGATCTGCACATAGAAAAAAAAATCGCCAGAACATTCCAAGCTTCTCATTTTGATCGATATGTAGGCCTAATTTATGTCCCAGGTGTGCTAGGGATGGGATTAAGGTTGCGTGCACCCTTCGAAGAAAGAGGGGGAAATGTCACTGAAAAGACAATCGACATCATGCATTTATTTGCCTATGTTTTGTAGGTATAGGCTTAGCTTAACAGTTTAAACTGCAAAAAAAGAAAAAATCTAACGTCGGTGCGTTTGACTCGTGCACATGCATATGTGCATGTTGGAATGTGATATATCGGTTTTAGTAGGCCTATGTATTTGCATTTACCTTGTGGTGTGTTAGCATGTGTAGTCCTCCCTTGGTTGTACCCATAGACTGTATATATATATATATATATACAGTCTATGGTTGTACCTCATGTGTTTATTCATGTGTGTTGTGTGTGACTACCCGTTCGTGTATTGTGCATGTGCAACCCAGTCTCACGTCTGAACGTGTCACTGTCACGTTAATTAATCTATTGGGACGTGTTGTGTAACACGTTTCCTTGTTAAAAAACGTGTTGAGCAAAACGTAATTATCGTGTTACTATCACGTTGTATTTCGCTTTCAACGAGCCAACAGAACCACGTCATCTGTCAAAAAAGCCTGACCTCACAAAATGGGGAGAATGTTATTTGATGCTTTTGACGTGCAGTTTCACACTCTTAAGCCTGTTTTGAGTTGTGGATTAGAAGGAGCCACCTTCTGGCTAGCAGTTTGAGAAGCCTGAACCCCAGAATCCAGAAACAATAACCGAGCAGGGACGGAGAAAAAAGAAGAATCCAAATGGGAAATGAGGTGAGCCTTGCTACTGCCGCTAGCATGATTATTTTGCTAGCAATTGAGCAAAACATTTTAAAGTTGATTTAACATGAAATAGTAGCCTATGCATGGGCAATACTGTGAATTCAGAGTAGGCTTGCACAACTTATAATTTAGCTAACGTGCATGATGTAATGTTACATTAATCTGTAAAACAGCTGTTGTCTGTGTAAATTAGCGTAATATTGTTAGTGTGGGCTACAGCTAACAGCTGGGAGGTAGCCTATCAGCCAGGCATGTATAATCGATAATCATGATGAACGTGAATAGATTTCGTTGCGAAACGGGCATTGTTTTAGGCCACATATCAGGTATAAAACAATTGTATTTTGATACAGCAGTTCTCCGGATGTTAGATATTCACTTATAATATAATATTGTATTTCTTTAACCTGATTAAGAGAGGGGTTTAATTCAATATAGAATTGCAATGTGTGTGGCCCATAATATTAGAGATTAGATTAAGCTAGATTTAGATTAGATTAAACTTTATTGTAATTTAAAAGAGTAGGCTACAAGTACAGAGCCAATGAAATGCAGTTGACATCCAACCAGAAGTGCAAAGAAGCAGTTATGTAGACGATCAAGATTAATTATGTACAACAGTTAAATACATAGGCAAGTTTTCCAGATGACGTGTACAGTGACAGAAATAGCCTATACAGTGAATATGGAATGTGTGTCTAGCCTATAACAAAACAAATTGATAATAATACATAATAATGATAATAGCAGTAATTACAGTAGGCCACTCGCACTGTTGTTGGTGACGTGTCTGTTTCCTATTGTTCCATGCCACTCTCCTACTGTCTCCTTTACTGTCCTGCGCCACTCGCCTACTATATTTTGCCTCTTGCCTACTGTCCAGCACCATTCGTCTACCGTCTCCTATGCTGACCCACGCCATTCACCTACTGTTTCCTAACTGTCCCATGCCACAAACTGTAACATTAAGCTGACACAATCTTGCTGCACGGTTACTTATCTGCATGCAATCACTATTGCCAGCTGTTATGAGTAAACATTATATTGGGACACCAATATATTTCTGATTCATGGGCAGTGTATTTGCTACTGAAGAAAAGGAGAACACATAGTAATTGTTCTTGGATGGGTATTTAGAGTAAGGTTTCTATTGATCTTTTTCAGATAAGGCCTCTTCATTTTCAACTGTGAAGGATCTACATGGACTTGGTCTGGATAGCCTTTCCTGTTTTGATGAGCCAGTCGGTATGTATTAGACATTCTTTAGGATAAAAGGAGCCATATGTTATCAAAAATTCTACACCCATATGTAGAAAAGCTTTGTTGCTGTTTGTTATTGTTGTTGTTGAAAACTACGTTGAATGCAAAGAGATACATATGTCCCTTGGGAGGAGAGGGATGAGTGTGGATGGTTGAATTGTCCAACAGGCGAAAAATTTATGATTGTGTATGATTGTGTTTATGTCTGTATATGATTTTTTGTACTTGTTCCATTTTAAGTATGCTTATATACTTTACGCCATGGTGGTCTAAATTGTCTTTATTGCCACTTGCAGGGTCTAGAGGAAAAACCCTATATGAGCCCCAGGGTGAGTAGTGTATAATTATTTTATCCCAAGCTTGATTTTCGTAGAAAGGTGTTCAAACCAAAATCAAACCAAAATCTTCTAAAATAATAGATAGATAGATTTATTATTTGTCCTTTCAGAAAATTGTTCTGCGCCATACAGTAGACAGTTAGACAAGACTGAATACAAGACGGAATATAGACCAGAATTTCCCTCACCGCAACCGCCCCCACCCTACCACACCCCCACACATACTCAACATCAGGGCAGAAGGCACAGACCCCACTACACATGTATAGAATGATAAAGTGCAGTTGTGCATACTGTGATAGTCCAGCTGGAAAGAAAGTGCATGGTCCTGCAGGTAACGTCTTGTTCATCAATATAATGCTAGTTGGAATGAATTACCAACTGGCTCAATTTGTTTGGAAAGAAGGTAGCCTGAACCTGGTGTATGGGATGTGACATATCTCTATTAATTGCATGACCTTTCATCAACACCCTTCTTTCACAGGTCGTAGCAATACTGTCTAGTTTTTGCCCCTCAACCTTGCTGGCCATGTTAACTATCTTGCTCAGTTTGTTTTCTTTTTGGTCACTGACAAAGAGAAATACCAGGTAACACAACAAAAAAATAGCATGCTCTCCACAAATGAATGATAGAAAAGTAACATATCTCTATCCACTCTAAATTGTCTTAGTTTGCACATAAAATGCAGCCTCTGCAGCCCCTTTTTATAGATGGTGTTGGTATTACTGTCCCATTGCAACTTATTATCTATTATTGTGCCTAAGTACTTGTACTCGACTACAATCACAACATCCTCACCATTTTTAACCATACACTGGGGGGGCTGGCTCCCAGTTCTGTACTGTAGTCTATTATTATTTGCTTTGTTTTCTGTATATTTAGAAGAAGACAGCTGGACCTACACCATTTCGCGAATTGATCCACCCAGGCCCTGTAGTTGGTCTCCTCGCTATTCTGTATTAACCCCACTATTGCTGTGTCATCTGCAGATTTTATGAGGTATGAAAACGCTCGAAAAACGCCGAAGAGCCCCGTATAAGAGCCCCAGTGTGATAGGCTGGTTGCTGTCATGTGACACACGCCACCACAAGAAAGTGGAAACGCATCGTAGAGCTGGCCGTGTGGGGTAAGGTAAGTTAAACTACGTAAATTTAGTAAATAATAATAATAATGTTGTTGTTTTTTGTTGTTTCGAACAAAATATAGAGATAGTTATCCTGACTAAAACTCCTTTATGCTGTAAAACAACTAGAATCACGCGAAATTAGTGCAATTTCTTAGTCAATGTCTTATCGAAATGAATGCGATGGTGATACAATCCTGCTTTTCAATTAGTTGACATGGTGTTTGACATTAAATTATAATGAGGTCAGTTTCATGTAATAAGCTATTTGTTTCTTTGGGTCTGGGTAATTGAAATGAGCAATTTCTTAGTACAATTCAATGTCTTATAATGGTAAAAGACGTGGACAAATACGTGATAATTAGCCAAATAAATCATTGTTCACGACACGTTATGGTTAAATTATCAGAATGAGTGTGATGGTGATACAATCCTGCTTTTCAATTAGTTGAGATGGTCTTTGACATTAAATTATAAGCAGGTCAGTTTCACGTAATAAGCTATTTGTTTCTTTGGGTCTGGGTAATTCATGTGACAAAAAATTCTGTTATAGGCTACTACCGTTTTTCAGAAAAACAAAGCAGTACAACATTTCTATGTCCAAAATAATGCATTGTACGCATGTGTGTACTACGTAGTGCATGCAGCTTTTAATGTCCAAAGTAGCCTATACTGATTTTCCTGCATAAGAACTACAAATACTCCTCCAAAACTACAGTCTTGACACTTGAAGTTGTGGAGTTATATTTTAGTAGCCTATTCTATAATTGCATAAATACCCACATCGGTATTACCCTTGTCTCACCTGTATACAACATATGTCTATGAATTGCAGTAGTGATCAAATGAAAAAGGAAAGAAAGGTGTCCTGATGTGTTGTTTAGGGATGGTCCTGCAATGTTTTCTCGACATATCTTTATGTCTTTTTTTCTCCCCTCTACTTATGTTTTCACAGATCCTTGCTCCTGATATCCTGATGTATGGATTGCACTTCATTATATGACTCCAACAGAACACTCACAGAAAGGAGAGTGGTGTCAAACTACAAGACAGCCAGCATGTAAGCAAGGCCTTGATTGTCCTTGTTTGGCTACTCATTTGTCTACTTCCTGAAGAGGCTGAAGCATGCTGGCCTTGACACCTCAGTCCTTGCTTCCATTAACAGCTGTGTTATGGAGTGCATCCTCACATCATGGTCTACTGCAGCGGTGGATACAGAGGACAATTGGCAGGTATTTTACATCACTTTTACATTACTTTTACTGTGATTTTGCTAGATATGGTTGTCGCTGTGCTAAATATAGGCCCATATTGTAGATCGAGAAACGCATTGTACAGCTGATACATCTTGGGCTATACTATTAAGGGACAGCTGAATTGACCACCTAAATCATATATTTTCTGAAAGCCTATAGCCTCTAGATGTCAATTAATATACATTAAGACATGCCCAAACTTCCTACTGACTTTGGTGCATCATAAGGCGTACATAGGCCAATATTGTAGATCGAGAAACGCATTGTACAGCTGATACATCTTGGGCTATACTGTTAAGGGACAGCTGAATTGACCACCTAAACCATATATTTTCTGAAAGCAAATAGCCTCTAGATGTCAATTAATATACATTAAGACATGTCCCACCTTCCTACTGACTTTGGTGCATCATAAGGCGTACATAGGCCCATATTGTAGATCGAGAAACGCATTGTACAGCTGATACATCTTGGGCTATACTATTAAGGGACAGCTGAATTGACCACCTAAACCATATATTTTCTGAAAGCCTATAGCCTCTAGATGTCAATTAATATACATTAAGACATGCCCCACCTTCCTACTGACTTTGGTGCATCATAAGGTGTACATAGGCCCATATTGTAGATCGAGAAACGCATTGTACAGCTGATCCATCTTAGGCTATACTATTAAGGGACAGCTGAATTGACCACCTAAACCATATATTTTCTGAAAGCAAATAGCCTCTAGATGTCAATTAATATACATTAAGACATGTCCCACCTTCCTACTGACTTTGGTGCATCATAAGGCGTACATAGGCCCATATTGTAGATCGAGAAACGCATTGTACAGCGGATACATCTTGGGCTATACTATTAAGGGACAGCTGAATTGACCACCTAAATCATATATTTTCTGAAAGCCTATAGCCTCTAGATGTCAATTAATATACATTAAGACATGTCCCACCTTCCTACTGACTTTGGTGCATCATAAGGCGTACATAGGCCCATATTGTAGATCGAGAAACGCATTGTACAGCGGATACATCTTGGGCTATACTATTAAGGGACAGCTGAATTGACCACCTAAACCATATATTTTCTGAACGCAAATAGCCTCTAGATGTCAATTAATATACATTAAGACATGCCCCACCTTCCTACTGACTTTGGTGCATCATAAGGCGTACATAGGCCCATAATGTAGATCGAGAAACGCATTTTACAGTTGAAACATCTAGGGCTATAATATTAAGGGACAGCTGAATTGACCACCTAAACCATATACTGTATTTTCTGAAAGCCTATAGCCTCTAGATGTCAATTAATATACATTAAGACATGTCCCACCTTTCTACTGACTTTGACAATACAAAATAGTGTCATGTATACATTTATGTCCTCCAAAGTTTGCAGGAAGGTGGGCCATGTACTAGTCTGTTAACTCACATGTACAAGTGACAGGCTTTAAGAAAATATATGGTTTGCATGGCTGAAACTGCTTTGCCTTTGTGTTGGAGCTCAAAATGTTCTAAACATATCTTAAATTTCTCTCTTCTACTTATGTTTTCACAGATCCTCGCTCCTGATATCCTGATGTATGCATTCCATTTCATTATATGACTCCAACAGGACACCTACACAAAGGAGCTGTTAAAGCAGTGTCTTTCTTCAAACAACAAGACAGCGAGCATGTAAACAAGGCCTTGTTTGTCCACTTCCTGAAGGGGCTGAAGCATGCTGGCCTTGACACCTCAGTCCTTGCTTCCATTTACAGCTGTGTTGTGGAGCGCATTCTCACATCCTATGGTCTGCAGCGGGTGGTGTCATCGCTTTATTTATCATTGTTTGTGTAAATCTTACACATCTTACACAAAAGTCTAAAATAATCTAAACTTCATTCACTCTCCATGTATAGATCAAGATAGACTTGCAGAACAGGCTGCAGGGCAACAGTCTGATAGCCTGCATGAAAGCATAAATGGTCCGCACTTGTTAAAAAGTGCAATTATCAAAGGGCCCTTGAATTGTGTTTTTTTAAACCAAGGAGTATGGCTGTAGCGATGCTGTCAGCTCTGCCATAAGCAGTGACTGTGATTATGTTTGCACATTTTGAAAATGTTGTTTTTCTTTCTTTTGCATTATTTTCCACTTCATTGTTGTATAGTTTGTGTAATGTTTGTTAAAGTTGCACACATTAATTCACTGTTCGTATTTGTAAAAATGTGTATAGTGTGGTATAGTTTGTATGGTGGAGTCTTTATTGTATCGCACAAACAAGAACACCCCACCCCACCATACCACTTTGACTAACCAATTTTCTGCGGGAAACCCTGGATGCTTTCTAAAGGTATTTTGTGAAACATAGGGGTTGCTATGGTAGTGGTTGCTAAGCTATTGCTAGGGTAACTGAGAAGGTTGCTATGGTGTTGCTACGGGATATATGGTGGTTGCTATGCAGGTTTATAGGGCAATCATGTTGGTTGCTAGGTTGGTGATAGAGTAACTGAGAAGGTTGCTAGGGTGTTGCTAGAGTAGATATGGTGGTGCCTATACTAAATTAAGTGATTGCTAGGCTGGTTGCTAGGGTAATTGAGATGGTTGCGAGGTTAGTCATGTTGGTTGACTATCAAAGTGGTTGCTAGGTTGGCATTGTACAGGTGGTTGCTAGGATGTTGCTAGAGTAGATATGGTGGTTGCTATTCCAAATAAAGTGGTTGCTATGCTGGTTGCAAGGTTAATCATGTTGGTTGCAATGGTGGTTGCTCGGTTGACATTGTGGTGGTAGTTGTGAGGTTGTTGGTAGGGTAATTAATATGGTTGCTAGGTTGTTGCTATGGTTCTTATGTTGGTTGCTAGGTTGTTGCTAGGGTAACTTAGAAGAATTTTGTTCAGCTAATACATTTTGGCCTACACTATTAAGGGACAGCTGAATTGACCATCTAAACCATATATTTCCTTAAAGCCTATAGTCTGTAGATGTCAATTAATATGAATTAAGACATGTCCAACATTCCTATTTACTTTGGTGCATCATATAGGCTTAAGCAGTACTACTATTTTTGCTCTTAGACTATAAAAATCCATAATCACTTTAAAAACGCTAACTGATTACAATAGTTTTTGAAAGTCAATTTCCTTAAATCATGATTGAAATTGTAACCATATTCTTTATTGAATAATGTTAATTGACTATAATACTATTGTATTGTCATCCTTCTTTGGGACTTTGGGAGTACTTCAATATCCCCTTCATGTATCAATGTACATTAAAGCATCTTTGATAGTAAAGGACTCCATGTAAATAATTACTTGAATTGTCTTTCACTTGTACTGGTTCTATATGTTTGGACCACTGATTGACTGCACTCTGGTTTTCATCAGCAAGGTCAAGGCTTAAATTAACCTCAGATAAGTCTGTTTTCATCCCATGCATTATATGTGCTAATGTTGTGAAGTAATTGGTGTGACCCTACAAAGGCCTGTCTAACCTATGACCTATTAACCTAGGGTTAGTAAATATGGGATCGGAGTGAAATTACCTCACACATTCAGAAACCTCAAAGTGAAATGACCTCACACATCCAGGAAGCTACAGCAATACAAACTCAGCTACTGGTCTCAAATACGGCAAACCAGTTGCCAATTTCTATGCCCTTTATATCAATTTGTGCTACATGTTATTAGTTGAAAATTACTGGTGTAAGTTTATCTGACCTGTCTGACCTTTGCAATTTATGGACATGTACACATTGGTTTCGCATTTCTAACTAGAATATGACTGATTAAATTTGACATGTAACATCCTTGGATGACACAAAATATAGTGAAATGGACTCAACCCTCACATATTCAGACTCTGTAGCACCCCCTACAAATCCTTTTTTTTTTCAATCTTTGGCTCCGCCTCCTGACAACACACAAGCAGCTATATTTGAGTGTGTAGTTAAATCGCATCTCACATATTCACAGACTCTATAGCACCCCCTAGAAATCCAATATTTCCTATATTTGGCTCCGCCTCCTGGCAACACACAAGTCATTAGATGTCCTAAATTTGACAAACTAGTTTGTTATCATCCCGTATATCAAAATATGTGCCATATGTTGGTACTATCTTGAATTAACTGGTGTAATCCTATCTAGGCCTGTCTGACCTATGCAAATTATGGCCATCTAAACCTAGGGTTAGCATTTCTAACTTGCATACCTCATAAACAGACTAAATTTGGCATGTGACATCTATCTATGACATAAAATATACGAGATATGTAAAATCACACCTCACACATTCATAGACTCTATAGCGCCCCCTAGAAATCTACATTTTCCAATCTTTGGCTCCGCCTCCTGACAACATACAAGCAGCTGGAGGTCTCAAATTTGACAAACAAGTTTGTTATCATTACCTGTATCAAAATATGTGCCACATGTTGGTACTATCTTGAATTAACTGGTGTAATCCTATCAAGGCCTGTCTGACCTATGAAAATTATGGCCTTTTAAACCTAGGGTTAGCATTTCTAACTTGCATACCTCATAAACAGACTACATTTGGCATGTGACATCTATCTATGACATAAAATATACGAGATATGTAAAATCACACCTCACACATTCATAGACTCTATAGCGCCCCCTAGAAATCTACATTTTCCAATCTTTGGCTCCGCCTCCTGACAACATACAAGCAGCTAGAGGTCTCAAATTTGACAAACACGTTTGTTATCATTCCCTGTATCAAAATATGTGCCACATGTTGACATTTCATGAAATAATGGGTGTGACACTTACCTAGGCCTGTCTGGCCATATGGGTGTCTCAATTGTAGTTTCTGAGTATACCCGGTGCATCAAACTTGCCATGGCAGGTAAGATCAGTGAAATTGGGGTTATTTCAGCGCAGCACACCTCTGTGTATCATATTCAATAAAAATATGGATGTTTTAATGGTTTGTTTATGATTTAAGAACTTTTGTTGGTCAATATCTGTCAAATATGCTCTCTAAACAGTTATTTCTGAAGATTTCTTGTGCATCAAAAGTCCCACAACACCTAAGATAAGTGAAATTGGGTTTATTTCAGCACAGCACACCTCTGTGTATCATATTCAATAAAAAATATGGATGTTTTAATGGTTTGTGTATGATTTAAGAACTTTTGTTGGTCAACATCTGTCAAAAAATGCTCTCTGAACGGCCATTTCTGAAGATTTCTTGTGCATCAAAATTCCCACAGCACCTAAGATAAGTTAAATTGGGTTTATTTCAGCACAGCACACCTCTGTGTATCATATTCAATCAAAATATGGATGTTTTAATGGTTTGTGTATGATTTAAGAACTTTTGTTGGTCAAAACAATGCTCTCTGAACAGCCATTTCTTAAGATTTCTTGTGCATCAAAAGTCCCACAGCACCTAAGATAAGTGAAATTGGGTTTATTTCAGCACAACACACTTCTGTGCATCATATTCAATCAAAATATGGATGTTTTAATGGTTTGTGTATGATTTAATAACTTTTGTTGGTCAACATCTGTCAAAAAATGCTCTCTGAACGGCCATTTCTAAAGATTTCTTGTGCATCAAAATTCCCACCGCACCTAAGATAAGTGAAATTGGGTTTATTTCAGCACAACACACTTCTGTGCATCATATTCAATCAAAATATGGATGTTTTAATGATTTGTGTATGATTTAAGAACTTTGTTGGTCAACATCTGTCAAAACAATGCTCTCTGAACGGCCATTTCTTGATTTCTTGTGCATCAAAAGTCTCACAGCACCTAAGATAAGTGAAATTGGGTTTATTTCAGCACAACACACATCTGTGTATCAAGATCAATCAAAATCTGTAAGTTTGTGATTGCTTTAAACAGGGGGTTGTCCAATACACATAAAACAAACAGCAAAGGTATGCTAATACAAAGCAGCACTACAGGCACTAAATAATAATTTACATTTGATCAGATTCACCTTTATTGTCATTGTGCAGAGTAAAAGTACAGAGTTCCCACTCTAAGTCAAATGTAAAATTCTATGACTTTTCCCTGACAAAACACCTGAATTTCCATGACTTACAATATACCGACCAATGATTTCAGAGCACCCGCATCAAGAGTCTTTTACTTTTTTAGAGCGAGAGATGAATAAATAGGCATTGGCAGTTGGGCTACTCAAGCAAGCTGTAAAGCTAATAACCAGATATACACCAATACTGTGTGGAAATATGCATTTTGGCTAGTACATCATAAACCACTACGACAAAATTCCCTGATATTCCATGACCTTGCCCCCAAAATGATAAAAATTCCCTGACTTTCCATGTCTGGAATAGACTTTCTAAAATTCCATGATATTCCAGAAATTCTATGACCCGTGGGAACCCTGTACAAAGCAAAAGTGCAATGTGATATACAAAGTATAGACAGATGGTGCATAGGCAGGACAAGAAATACTGTATAGTGTCGTGTAGACAGTAATATGCAGTTGGTTTACAGAAAGTGGTTTAGAGTAATATAAATTAGATATAAATATGGGCAGTGTATTAACAGAACATATGAGAAAAACAGAATAAATATGGATATTCAGTATGAACCATATAGACAGATATGTGCAGTGTGGTAACAGTACCATTGTAGTGCAGAAACAGTAACATTATAAGAGTAGTAAGAAGTGTATGTTCAGGATGGATAGCATGAAGAGAAGTAGAATATGGTTATGTATAATTGTAATTACAGTATGTGCATTTGTAAATAAATAACACTATGGGTGGAATAGGGTATTTGGGGGCTTAGTTGATTGGTTGTCACCGGGATACAGAGCTACAGTCCAGTCGGGTGACAGCCACAGAAAAGAAGCTTCCTCTGAACCTGCTGGTTCGGGTGCAGAGAGACCTGTAAATAATAATAATAATAATAATAATAATAAAGACAATAATATTTTTCAAGACCATAGAGAATGCTGTTGCAGTACTCCAGTCTTGAGGCGATGAGGGCATGGACGAGAATGATGCATTGTTGAGCCGTCTGGTTACAGTAACACAAGACCCATCCTGTCAGACTAGGCCAGAAGTCCCGTCACCGGAATGATGTAGAGGACTTTGAGACAGTCATGTGGCGCCTATGACCAATGGTCACAATACAGAGGACACCTGTCCAGTCAATGAGCAGTGCTTGACAAACATCATGTGTAGAAGACCCATTTTGCAAAACGATGTAGACACCCATCTATTCTCAGGAGCAGTCCTTCTATAACGGGCAGCAACAACTGCAGAAAAATCCCCGGGCTTTGCCTTGCTCCTTCCTGGCCTGTGCCTTGCTCCTTCCTGGCATGTCTTTCTGCTTTGGTGATGAGCCTGATAACAGCTGACAACCTGGAAATTAGAAATAGAGATAAAACAAGTGTACAAAGAAAGAAACTACAATCTCAGTGTTTCTCTTGACATGTTCAAACATACTGATGACTATAAAGTCCACTTATAAAATGCAGGTCTATGCCTTTAATATAGTGCGCAAAAGTATTTAAAGAGGGTGGACCAAGTCCTAGTATGGTTTAGGTGGTTGAATCAGCTGTCCCTTAATAGTGTACGCCAAATTGTATTAACTGAACAATTTGTTTCTCAATCTACAATATGGGCCTATGTATGCTTTATGATATGCCAGAGTAAGTAGGAAGGTGGGAAATGTCTTAATTAATATTAATTGACATCTAGAGGCTATGGGTTTTCACAAAATATGTGGTTTAGGTGGTCAATTCAGCTGTCCCTTAATACACTAGCACATGGCCCACCTTCCTGCAAACGTTGGAGGACATAAATTAATACATGGCACTATTTTGTATATTGGCAAATGAATGGGGCATATGATAGGTTTTGAGCTCCAACATAAAGGCAAAGCAGTTTCAGCCATGCAAACCATATATTTTCTTAAAGCTTGTCACTTATACATGTGAGTTAACATAATACATTAGCACATGGTCCACCTTCCTGCAAACGCCTTATGATGCACCAAAGTCAGTAGGAAGGTGGGACATGTCTTAATGTATATTAATTGACATCTAGAGGCTATAGGCTTTCAGAAAATATATGATTAAGGTGGTCAATTCAGCTGTCCCTTAATAGTATAGCCCGAGATGTATCCGCTGTATAATGCGTTTCTCGATCTACAATATGGGCCTATGTACACCTTATGATATGTCAAAGTCAGTAGGAAGGTGGGACATGTCTTAATATATATTAATTGACATCTAGAGGCTATAGGCTTTCAGAAAATATATGCTTTAGGTGGTCAACTAAGCTGTCCCTTAATAGTACAGCCCAAGATGTATCAGCTGTACAATGCATTTCTCGATCTACAATATGGGCCTATGTACGCCTTATGATGCACCAAAGTCAGTAGGAAGGTGGGACATGTCTTAATGTATATTAATTGACACCTAGAGGCTATTTGCTTTCAGAAAATATATGGTTTAGGTGGTCAATTCAGCTGTCCCTTAATGGTATAGCCCAAAATGTATCCGCTGTACAATGCGTTTCTCGATCTACATTATGGGCCTATGTACACCTTATGATGCACCAAAGTCAGTAGGAAGGTGGGACATGTCTTAATGTATATTAATAGACATCTAGAGGCTATAGGCTTTCAGAAAATATATGGTTTAGGTGGTCAATTCAGCTGTCGCTTAATAGTATAGCCCAAGATGTATCAGTTGTACAATCGGTTTCTTGATCTACAATATAGGCCTATGTACGCCTTATGATGCACCAAAGTCAGTAGGAAGGTGGGACATGTCTTAATGTATATTAATTGACATCTAGAGGCTATTTGCTTTCAGAAAATATATGGTTTAGGTGGTCAATTCAGCTGTTCCTTAACAGTATAGCCCAAGATGTATCAGCTGTACAATGCGTTTCTCGATCTACAATATGGGCCTATGTATGCCTTATGATGCACCAAAGTCAGTAGGAAGTTGGGGCATGTCTTAATGTATATTAATTGACATCTAGAGGCTATAGGCTTTCAGAAAATATATGGTTTAGGTGGTCAATTCAGCTGTCCCTTAACAGTATAGCCCAAGATGTATCAGCTGTACAATGCGTTTCTCGATCTACAATATGGGCCTATGTATGCCTTATGATGCACCAAAGTCAGTAGGAAGTTGGGGCATGTCTTAATGTATATTAATTGACATCTAGAGGCTATAGGCTTTCAGAAAATATATGGTTTAGGTGGTCAATTCAGCTGTCCCTTAATAGTATAGCCCAAGATGTATCCGCTGTACAATGCGTTTCTCGATCTACAATATGGGCCTATGTACGCCTTATGATGCACCAAAGTCAGTAGGAAGGTGGGACATGTCTTAATGTATATTAATTGACATCTAGAGGCTATTTGCTTTCAGAAAATATATGGTTTAGGTGGTCAATTCAGCTGTTCCTTAACAGTATAGCCCAAGATGTATCAGCTGTACAATGCGTTTCTCGATCTACAATATGGGCCTATGTATGCCTTATGATGCACCAAAGTCAGTAGGAAGTTGGGGCATGTCTTAATGTATATTAATTGACATCTAGAGGCTATAGGCTTTCAGAAAATATATGGTTTAGGTGGTCAATTCAGCTGTCCCTTAACAGTATAGCCCAAGATGTATCAGCTGTACAATGCGTTTCTCGATCTACAATATGGGCCTATGTATGCCTTATGATGCACCAAAGTCAGTAGGAAGTTGGGGCATGTCTTAATGTATATTAATTGACATCTAGAGGCTATAGGCTTTCAGAAAATATATGGTTTAGGTGGTCAATTCAGCTGTCCCTTAATAGTATAGCCCAAGATGTATCAGTTGTACAGTCGGTTTCTCGATCTACAATATGGGCCTATATTCAGCACAGCGACAACCATATCTAGCAAAATCACAGTAAAAGTAATGTAAAAGTGACGTAAAATACCTGCCAATTGTCCTTTGTATCCACCGCTGCAGTAGACCATGATGTGAGGATGCACTCCATAACACAGCTGTTAATGGAAGCAAGGACTGAGGTGTCAAGGCCATCATGCTTCAGCCTCTTCAGGAAGTAGACAAATGAGTAGCCAAACAAGGACAAACAAGGCCTTGCTTACATGCTGGCTGTCTTGTAGTTTGACACCACTCTCCTTTCTGTGAGTGTTCTGTTAGAGTCATATAATGAAGTGCAACCCATACATCAGGATAGGAGCAAGGATCTGTGAAAACATAAGTAGAGGGGAGAAAAAAAAGACATAAAAATATGTCGAGAAAACATTGCAGGACCATCCCTAAACAACACATCAGGACACCTTTCTTTCCTTTTTCATTTGATCACTACTGCAATTCATAGACATATGTTGTATACAGGTGAGACAAGGGTAAAACTGATGTGGGTATTTATTCTATTATAGAATAGGCTACTAAAATATAACTCCACAACTTCAAGTGTCAAGACTGTAGTTTTGGAGGAGTATTTGTAGTTCTTATGCAGGAAAATCAGTATAGGCTACTTTGGACATTAAAAGCTGCATGCACTACGTAGTACACACATGCGTACAATGCATTATTTTGGAGATAGAAATGTTGTTGTACTGCTTTGTTTTTCAGAAAAACGGTAGAAGCCTATAACAGAATTTTTTGTCACATGAATTACCCAGACCCAAAGAAACAAATAGCTTATTATGTGAAACTGACCTGCTTATAATTTAATGTCAAACACCATCTCAACTAATTGAAAAGCAGGATTGCATCACCATCGCACTCATTCCGATAATTTAACCATAACGTGGAGAGCATGCTACTTTTTTGTTGTGTTACCTGGTATTTCTCTTTGTCAGTGACAAAAAAAAACAAGATAGTTAACATGGCCAGCAATGTTGAGGGGAAAAAACTAGACAGTATTGCTACGACCTGTGAAAGAAGGGTGTTGAAGAAAGGTCATGCAATTAATAGAGATATGTCACATCCCATACACCAGGCATATGAGGTGTTGCCATCAGGGAAGTTCAGGCTACCTTCTTTCCAAACAAATTGAGCCAGTAGGTAATTCATTCCAACTAGCATTACATTGTTGAACAAGACGTTACCTGCAGGACCATGCACTTTTTTTCCAGCTGGACTATCACAGTATGCACAACTGCACTTTATCATTCTATACATGTGTAGTGGAGTCTATGCCTTCTGTCCTGGGGCCGTATTCACAAAGCCTTTTATCTTACCACTAGGAGTACTCCTAAATCGCACTAAAAGATTTTAGCTAGGAGTTTTCTCTTAAAAGTTATTCACAAAGCCTTTCAGACCTACTCTTAGTAAGGAAAAATGGCAACTCCTAAACTAAGAGTGAGTCTTCGTTGCTATGGATGACGTCATTACTCATGCACGAGCTTGACTGAAGTGACCACCTTGATTGGCTGATGATTGTAACGCGGGAATGATTCCAAACACCTCCCTTACGATGATGAGTGACAGGTGACAGGTCTGAGAATGCGTGCGCTACACAAGTAGCTCGAAGGACGGAAGATGATGAATAATTGAATAAAAAGGCCTAGCCTAAATGAATAAAGAGTAAGGCAAAACAAATAGCCTACAGTAGTAGCCTAATGAAACATACGGACTGATGCAGTATCTTTTGCAACATTATTGAATGTCACATATGCCTACGTTTGCAAAGAAGAGACCATTTTAATTTGATTCACAATGAAACGTTACATTTAATTTACATGTTAACAATGAGTAGTTTTGGTTGTTGTTGGTGGCGTTATTGCATCCCTTTTATGAATGCAAAATTGTTCCCTCGCGATTGGAAGCTCCTGTTGCCGCATAGGCGACGCATTTCAAAACATCGCAACGTGAAATGCCACAAAAAGCTGTTTGTGAATAGGTCTTAGTGAGTTAGGAGTCCTCTCGACTACTTTTAAGCTGTCCCAGACTTAGGTGCTACTTTTAGGTCTAAAATGCTTTGTGAATTACTTTTAGTGAAAAAAATTAGGAGTCCTAAAGTTAGGAGTGACACGCCCATTATTTTTAGGAGTTGCTCCTAAATTCGCCACTTAGGAGCTACTTTTAGCCTTAAAATTCTTTGTGAATACGGCCCCAGATGTTGTGTATGTGTGGGGGTGTGGTAGGGTGGGGGCGGTTGGGGTGAGGGAAATTCTGGTCTATATTCCGTCTTGTATTCAGTCTTGTCTAACTGTCTACTGTATGGCGCAGAACAATTTTCCGAAAGGACAAATAATAAATCTATCTATCTATCTATCTATCTATCTATTATTTTAGAAGATTTTGGTTTGACTTTGGTTTGAACACCTTTCTACGAAAATCAAGCTTGGGATAAAGTAATTATACACTACTCACCCTGGGGCTCATATAGGGTTTTTCCTCTAGACCCTGCAAGTGGCAATAAAGACAATTTAGACCACCATGGCGTAAAGTATATAAGCATGCTTAAAATGCAACAAGTACAAAAAAATCATATACAGACACAAACACAATCATACACAATCAGATTTTTATGCCTGTTGGACAATTCAACCATCCACACTCATCCCTCTCCTCTCAAGGGACATATGTATCTCTTTGCATTCAACGTAGTTTTCAACAACAACAATAACAAACAGCAACAAAGCTTTTCTACATATGGGTGTAGAATTTTTGATAACATATGGCTCCTTTTATCCTTTTATCCTAAAGAATGTCTAATACATACCGACTGGCTCATCAAAACAGGAAAGGCTATCCAGACCAAGTCCATGTAGATCCTTCACAGTTGAAAATGAAGAGGCCTTATCTGAAAAAGATCAATAGAAACCTTACTCTAAATACCCATCCAAGAACAATTACTATGTGTTCTCCTTTTCTTCAGTAGCAAATACACTGCCCATGAATCAGAAATATATTGGTGTCCCAATATAATGTTTACTCATAACAGCTGGCAATAGTGATTGCATGCAGATAAGTAACCGTGCAGCAAGATTGTGTCAGCTTAATGTTACAGTTTGTGGCATGGGACAGTTAGGAAACAGTAGGTGAGTGGCGTGGGTCAGCATAGGAGACGGTAGACGAATGGTGCTGGACAGTAGGCAAGAGGCAAAATATAGTAGGCGAGTGGCGCAGGACAGTAAAGGAGACAGTAGGAGAGTGGCATGGAACAATAGGAAACAGACACGTCACCAACAACAGTGCGAGTGGCCTACTGTAATTACTGCTATTATCATTATTACTGTATGTATTACTATCAATTTGTTTTGTTATAGGCTAGACACACATTCCATATTCACTGTATAGGCTATTTCTGTCTCTGTACACATGTCATCTGGAAAACTTGCCTATTTATCTAACTACACTTCTGGTTGGATGTCAACTGCATTTCATTGGCTCTGTACCTGTAGCCTACTCTTTTAAATTACAATAAAGTTGAATCTAATCTAAATCTAGCCTAATCTAATATCTATATTATTATCTAATATAATACTACACACATTGCAATTCTCTATTGAATTAAACCCCTCTCTTAATCAGGTTAAAGAAATACAATATTATATTATAATATAAGTGAATATCTAACATCTGGAGAACTGCTGTATCAGAATACAATTGTTTTATACCTGATATGTGGCCTATAACAATGCGCGTTTTCCCAACGAAATCTATTCACGTTCATCATGATTATCGATTATACATGCCTGGCTGATAGGCCCAGCTGTTAGCTGTAGCCCACACTAACAATATTACGCTAATTTACACAGACAACAGCTGTTTTACAGATTAATGTAACATTACATCATGCACGTTAGCTAAATTATAAATTGTGCAAGCCTACTCTGAATTCACAGTATTGCCCATGCATAGGCTACTATTTCATGTTAAATCAAATGTTTTGCTCAATTGCTAGCAAAATAATCATGCTAGCGGCAGTAGCAAGGCTCACCTCATTTCCCATTTGGATTCTTCTTTTTTCTCCGTCCCTGCTCGGTTATTGTTTCTGGATTGTGGGGTTCAGGCTTCTCAAACTGCTAGCCAGAAGGTGGCTCCTTCTAATCCACAACTCAAAACAGGCTTAAGAGTGTGAAACTGCACGTCAAAAGCATCAAATAACATTCTCCCCATTTTGTGAGGTCAGGCTTTTTTGACAGATGACGTGGTTCTGTTGGCTCGTTGAAAGCGAAATACAACGTGATAGTAACACGATAATTACGTTTTGCTCAACACGTTTTTTAACAAGGAAACGTGTTACACAACACGTCCCAATAGATTAATTAACGTGACAGTGACACGTTCAGACGTGAGACTGGGTTGGCATGTGTTAGTGACTAGCCTTGTGTGTTCTATAATGATGTTTTGACCTGTGTTCCCCGCTCCTGACCCAATAAATGTAGGCTACTGATTTTAACCTTGTTGCCTCAGTTGTTACAATATGAATATAAATATAAATTAGTTGTAGGCCTATGTCATTTTTAACAGAAGCATCTGCGAAATACCATTATCATAAGCATAACCAAATAGCCTACGTCCTCGGTCAGCTGGCTACTATATGCTTCCTTAGGCCTTATCACGTGCACCCCACCCCCCACCCCCCAATGCAAGGACAGCTCATTCTCGATTCTTTCTCCATTGCTATTCTCCTTTACCAACATAATACAGGCAACGATAGGCTAGTCGCGCATACAAAACAACAGAGGAGCCCAAATGCATTATTTCCGTGCCTCATGCAGTGAATTGTTGTCAGATTTTTTCCAGCTCTGCGTTCAACGGCTTCCACTCCCCTTGCTCCTAGTTGATACAACGTAGCTGACATTTCTGCATAAGTTAGCATGTCTCTAATTAAAACGTCATAGGTTTCAATGTAGGACAGCCTAGCGGGGATAGGCCAAATGAAAAATTGAGGAAAGTGCCGATTTCACATTCTTGTTGTGCGGATTTTGGATTTCGGTCGTGGGGATACAAAGTTTAATATCCAAAACAAAAACACGAGGGAATTTCCTATTTTGTTTTTTAAAAATACAGATATAAGGTCGTTTTTTGATTTTCAATTTTCGTTTCGAATTTGAAAATCAAATGAACAGAAGGTACACGGACCCCTCGTGTGCCTGGGTTTTCATTTTTAACCTGAATAATGACTAATTGAAATTACAATATTGAAATTCAAACCCTCATTGTATATTTGATTATTTTTTCCACAAAATGCTTCAATGTTTGTGTTTTATTTTTCTCTGGGAAGTACTGTTTTAGGTAAAGGTCTTCAAATCCGTTTTTTTGATCACTGTTTCAACCTTGAAAATCAAATGAACAGAAGGTACACGGACCAGCAACCATGTTTGCGTTGTTAGCGATACGACGTTAACCTCATTAAGGATCTAACACGAGACTAGGGTGAAAGAGAACCTTCAAGCCGCGGAACTTGTCTCTTTCCGTTGATAAGACCGGGCGGACAACCCGAACAGTGGCAACAATTTGGCCTACCTTACTCTACGCTACTATGCTACATTAATGGAAACCCCCGAGACTTTGGTGAGATGCGTCCAACTCAGTTGAAGCAAACGTAAGGTAGGCTAAGCTACTGGTCTGTGACTGCATCACATGTTAAAGTTGTGGCGAAGTGAATGACTAGCTACCCGTGCATGGATACGGAACATTGAAAATCGGCACCTGAAAGCAACAGGCAGGCAAAGTAAAGTGATTATAAAGGCTGATGCAGACTGGTGATTGGTCGGAAGTAATGAGTGAATGAGTGACGCATGCATTGAGTCTTCCTGACAATTTAACGCTAACGCTTCCATAACTCAATTTAGGCTACTTGTCTACGCAAAAAGGTTTCCATTACAGCACAACCCCTATTCAATGAAGGACTGCCTTGTCTCGCAATAAACAGCAGTGGAAATCCCGACACTTTTTCAACTGCATGAAACTTAACAGTGAACCATCAAATATCTCCCAGATTTCAGTGCCCATCAGTCCCAACATTTAGCAATATAATCAAACAGTCCAAAAGTAAATTAAATCCCAAACCAAACCGAAAATGCTTTTGATAGCCTACCGGTATGCATGCCGCTCCAAAAGAAATGCATGTCTAAATGCAGGTTAGACATATTTAAAAAAGCCTGCCTCGAATACCAGCCTGCCTCAAATAAAGATGATGATAAATGATTTATGCTAAGCAAGTAGCCTGGATTATTTTATGATTGTTAGTAGACAAACTGGCTTCAGATATCCAACAGAGTGAATATGAGATTGTGCAGTCTTACAGTACTGTAGATGGCTGTGGTTAGTGATGTGATGCTGTTAATGGGGAGTTTTACAGTTAGCGCAAATCCTATATGTTATTATTTATTTAGCGTACCTATAAGGCTTTTTTTCCTTATCAAAAGTGAGGGAGACGACGGCTGTCTCTCCAGAACTGCGTGGGACATATCCCCCACGTCCCCCGTGCCTCCTGCGCCCCTGCACTGAGAACAACATAGCACTGCAAACCATGCACTGTGGCTTTGAGGAGACTGTCTCCAAATCCACATGAAGCCTAGACTATATGCCTCATCATACTTTCGTTTTCTTTGCGCAGTCTTTTCTGCCTCGTCCTTTGCCCCCTGCGCTCTGGAGCCACCTCCCCCTTCATCATTCTGCCCCCCATCCCATCGTTACCTGTCTCCTGCTTCCTGTTTCTCTCGCTTCTCCTCTTCGATCGCTTTAATTAGGTCTTTTGGACAGTGTCCCTCTTTTTCTACCTAGCCTATACTTTCACGAAACTGACGAAGCTAACGCGCCAGATATTCTGGCTGCCCGCAGGAAATTACGTGCATTGTGGGTAGCTTATTTTTTAATGAAAACATAGCCTACTATAGAGTTTTACGTTAATTTCACGTTTCCATATCATTATAACCCGATTTGAAATGATTTATTATTTATTAATGAATTAGATTATTTATTAATTAATTAATCATTTTTAACAGCTTTCCGACATAGACCTCTCCAGAATAAGTCCCGCCTCCGTAACTTCCGTATCCATCCAACTTCCGGGCGTCGATTGTCTATGGGAAATAACATGGCATTTCGAAATATCATACCGGTAAAACATCTGTAGGTAGCGAAGTAGAAAAAGCTGGTGGGCAGATTGGCCTACACACTTCTGCCATCTAGTTTCCACTGGATTTTTTGATTGTCGGTGCCGTTTAAGTAGTATACTATAGACTATATTACTTAAACGTCACAGAAAATCAAAAAATCCAGTGGAAACTAGATGGCAGAAGTGTGTAGGCCAATCTGCCCAGCAGCTTTTTCTACTTTGTCACCTACAGAGTTTGACAGGTACGATCTTTCAAAACGCCATGTTATTTCCCATAGACATTTGACGACCGAAGGTTGGATGGATACGGAAGTTAGGAGGCGGGACTTATTCTGGAGGGGTCTATTGCCCTTTTCATCTCGCGTACCCCCTAGTGGCAGCTCGCGTACCACCGGTTTAAGCCTTTATATAAACCTTTTCTATTTTCGGAGAATACAACACATGTGATCGGCGTCATAGCCGCGTAACTCACTTTATGGCAGAGTGATAAGCTTTTTTCCAAAAACAATGCTATAATGATGTAATATAATGAGCATGCGAAGCACAGGAGCAAAGTAACAGTATTCTCTGGATAAGAATGTGCAGACAATCTGGGGGGAAGCATGTGAATGATATTCAAGGGAAAAGCCAAAGACAGATAGCAGAAGGAAAATCCATTGGGAAAATCCACAAAAGCATCGGACCACAACAATTCAGCGAAGTTTTGATGGATTGACAGTAGGCTATGAATGTGGCAAGTGCTGTTTATATGAAATCACATTGATCTACGAACAATTAAGACATTTAAGAGAAGTAAATGTATACGTAGTGGTAACGAAGTAAGGGCATTAACCCAAGAGTTACACATAGTCTGAGGCTTCGCAGAAACCACGTCGACCAACAGGAAATGGTTGAAATTTGCTTCACTTGTCTCTACTGATGTCTACGTGATGACTCTGTCCATATCTTTTACTGTCTATGTAGCTGCCCTACCAAGCCATTCCCCCGGGAAGTAGCCAAGGCCTAAGCTACAAGCACACAGAGGGACTCATTAATGTAACATTTTGGCATTAATTAATAAGGATTCTAAAATTAAAACAATCATTGTTTTATGTTGCACTTAATCTTGTGGCCATATATTGAAGGTCCTGTTCTTTATATGGACATTTTTTTTAAAAAATCTATTTTGCAAACATTATCAGCACATCAGTAGGCTACTTGTTTGCACAAAAATCACACATTTTACATATTTCTATGTCAGATGCCACGCGAATTGACAGCATAGGCTAGCATATCCAACATTATCAGCTTTCTCCGCAGAGCAAGAGCCTAGCCTGTTAGCTCAGCTTAAAACAAAGATGGCAGACAATATTTCCAAAGTCTGGGAATGAGGTCACATCCCCCTAGACAGTAATAAAAAGCTCATCCAGTCTCCAGCCTCTGCCCCAAAAATCCTCTAATGACACAAAATGAAATTTTTTGCGTCATCGTATGATTTTTTCCAGACAAAGAATACAGGTATCTCTTGTCTCAGGTGGACATGAGGGAGGAAGCACGGTCATTTGACAATACTACCGGGTTTCTACTGATACAAAGCTTAAAGCTAATTGGTGAAGTGTCCCTTTAATTACATTGTCCAGACTCCAGACGACTGATTAAAACGTGATATGTGAAATGTGATTGATCAGTGTTTCAGTAGAACAAAACACATGGACATTTCTAATCCCAGCATCTGAATATATTTGTCACTGTTTTAGCAGGTTTTCATCTGAGTGGACATTGGGCAATGCTAAGCTGAAAATAAAATTATAGAGTGCATCAAATGCTGGAAATGTGAAAGAGGTTTTATGCAAAGCATTTAGTCTCAAAATCAAGGCGCAATTCATTGTACAGTGCACAAAGGGAATCCACTGGAGAGTGCTACTGATGGAGTATGGAAATACTAATGAGGCAAGGTTAGGTGGTGCTCACTGGAAAGGAGCAAAGTCATCCAAAAAATGGGGGAAAGTCCATGGCGCCCTTCATAAAAGCCTTTAGTACAGCTTGTATTGCATGGCTATTCAGTACAAAACATGTTAAGACCATTATCATACACTGTGATGAGAACTAGATGTACCGCATAGCAGTATATGACATGACCGCCGCATGGTGTTGTCACCTGCTACGCAAACAAAAGAAAGCACAGTTCCCAAGTCTTCTCCACCCTAAATTCTTTGTAAACTTCAAGTCTTGGATACTCTATGATTGTTTGATAATACAATACAACAATATACAAAGTATGAAAAGCTTGAATTGCAAAACAGAATAACACAATTCCATGGAATTATACCAAATTGTATCTCTATACTGTGTGTGTGTGTGTAATAGGTTTGTTTATGTGTCTGCTTCACTGTAACAATGGACAAATACTGTATGTTACCTGGTTGTATGTTTGAGAGTCTGTACAAACCTGTGTGCACTACTAGTGTGCCTGTGTGTGTGCTCTACTAGTGTGCCTGTGTGTGTGCACTAGTAATGTGCCTGTGTGTGTGCACTACTAGTGTGCCTGTGTGTGTGCACTACTAGTGTGCCTGTGTGTGTGCATGCATGCATGTGCGTGTATGCACTGTATGTCTAATAGCCGTTTGTGTGTGAGTGTGTGTGTGTGCTGCTGCACCTGAGTGTGTGTCTATGTGTGACACAGATCCAGGCATAAATGAATGCATAAATTAACTCTAGGTGCTGAACTGCTCCCAAGTTGATTTAATGCTCACATGCACACCTCCATAGGGGGTGATCATTGGTGTCCAAACAGATATAGAAATGTGTCAGTTGTAGCACTTTCTATGCATATAATTTCACGAAATATGACGAGAATGTAGTGATCCTACGTCCTACATCCTATGTCAAATTCTTAAGTGGTCACAAGATATCGGCGATTACACAAGATCATTTCATCTAAGTTTCAAACCTTTACTTTTGGCATCTCTTTTTCACGTCATCTAAGTGTGTGTAACTGCCTGTCACAATATTGATTTTAATAGCTGTAATAGCAAGTCCCTGTGTATTTTATTGTTATACCAAACATTTATTTCCTTTTTCTGTCAATCAGCGTTTCTTTGATTCCATCCAACTGCTTGACATGCATTAATTAGCTGATCAGCCTCAGGTTTAGCACATTCAATGCAAAATGAAAAGACAGAGTGTGCACTTCCTGTGGACTAGCTGACCAGCTGTTTGAGCTGCACTCTCCAGTGTACGGTCATCTGCCCCTGTGTCATTTCATAACCTTTGTGCCATGCCAGCCTTTTGTCATACTGTAGCTTTCACTTTCAGGTCACAGATCACATTAAGGGCTGTATTTTGGGTCACCAGCGCATGGCGTAAAGTTCGTTATTCACCGGCGCGAAGTTGAATTCGTTATTTTGCACCTTTATTTTTTAAGCATTGCGCCCAGGGGTGTGGCAATTAACAACCTAGGGAGGGACCTGGCGCATTGTCTAAAAATCGCTATCATACACCACCTAAACCTGGTCAGAAGTCAATGGCGAGTTGTTCATATGCTATTTTAAGAGCGCATGTCAACAGTCATATTGGCAGGTGCACGCACCATCCTTCTATCATTCATGAATCCACACCAGCGCACGTCCATGCAAAGCATTACAAATTGCACGATTACAATGGTAAACATAATTAGAATAAAGATATTACGAAATACTGTACATCTCATGATGAGTAGTTATTCACCATCATTTGCAAAGTGATTAGGGGAGAGGCGAGAGACACGTATGGAGCACAGCTGAAGACGCACTGTCACGAGATATAAGCAACTCCTCTGCAGGATAAATGTTGTTTTATTCAGTCATTTGAGCAACATTAGGGTAAGTGTTGCATTTTCCAGCCTATGTTTTCGATGGTAACCCATTGTCAGTCAATAGTGAAAGTAACTGCATATAACTGTCTTGTCGTTGACTGACTCCTTGGTGAAGTTAGTTTCACTTTGCCAATGAGTTCAAATAATAGACGAGTGCAAATGCGTGAAGGCTATGCTAGGCTTTAGTAAAGCATGGTTTAAGAATGACTATTCCATACGGTCTCGCAAGCAGCCTCCTTCAAATGCGCCGTTGAATGCCAAAATACCGATGCATTTATTTGACATATCGCGCGTTGCGCCGTTAAAGGGAATGACAGATGTCATTCTCATTGGTTTAAAATGATGTTACGCCCCAAACACACCCATATGACTGATTAAAAGACCTAGGAACACCTTGTTACGCCATGCGCTCCACTTTTGAGAACGAAACCCCTCCCAATGTGAACTGAACATCCTACTAAATTTGAATAGACTTTTGACGAGTGACGATGCACTTTAGAATGTCATGATAGGGCCCTAATTGATTAGCATCATAGTTTGATGTATCTAGTCATTTGTAAAGTTCATATTGTATTGTTGAGAAAATCATTCCCCTATTCATCAATTTTCAACCTACTGGGTTTCCATTTAGTACTAAACCAACAAAATCGACTAAAAATATCATGCTCCTACCTGCCACAATGTTCCATACTGCAATACCAGGCACTGGGCAATGTCAGAGACTCCACTCTCTGTATCGTCAGTCATATAGCATCAAAATGAGTTTAAGTTTAATTAACAACTACATTGTGTTGGTTTAAAACCAAAGTTTCTGATTATTTTACTAATTACCACACAGATGCCAGTTGTCCCACCAAAATACTGAGTGAATGCTTGTACAGTCAAATGGAGCAGCCTTTGAAGTATGTTACAAGAAACAAGAGCCATTATACGCCTTAAAGAGGTTTCCATAGCACAACAATTTTGTTTTTGTCAGAGAGTTTCTATTACATTCAGGTATGCCATGTCATGTATTTCATATCATTCCAGGCTATGCATATTTGCATCTTGATGTCCCATCAATGTTTCCCCCATCGCCACCTCATGCTTAGCAAATCAACGTCTCTTAAAAAGCAGCGTAGCCTACCTTTGCAATGTGGATATTATGATTTGCAGCACAGCACGACGCAATCATAATTTTGTGCAATCAATCTCTCTCAATCCACCTTAATCAACAGCTCTCAATGAGACCTTGCTCTCAAGTCCACACAGGCACATAAATCCCACTTACACACATACTCTAAATGCCAAACAAGCAGGCACAGTTGCAGTGACCTCCTTGGCGCCAGTAAAAGATCCAATGTCATAGACCCTTTCCCTCTGTTTGGCGGAAATGAGTTCGGTTGCAGTAATTTCTGGAAAGTTGACAAGTTTATTGTGATGTGATCTGCGAGGTTGGAGAGATGAAATGACACAAGGCAGTAAAGTGTTGATCTGATGACACTTTTCTCTCCTTGTTAAGGAACTTCTTGTACCAGAATAGCAAGCTACCTTTTTGATTTTTACATGGTTGGGTCGGCGGCTTTCAGTTACCCTCTCGCCCACAGGCACTGCAGTGGCTGACTTGTCAGATTTACAGAATTAAAAGGTTATGTTGTATTATTTGTTAGTTATTTCTTCCACCATTCATTCTGTTGAGAGAAAATTAATACTTGTGGCACTCTTAAAACTGCTGCAGCAAAGAAGTAGGCCTACACAAACAGACGCAAATGTATGTTGTGCTAATTGCAGGGGTGTTTTTTAAATCTATTCAAATGTTAAAGAGAGATAGTTTCTATAGACTGCTAACCAAATGAACAACCTGTCAAAATAACTCTGAGAGGATTCAGTATAATAGATATTCCATCATATTTTTTTTATCATGGATCCAAAATCCATTTATTGTGGATTTTATCAAATCCATTATATGGATCTTATAATTTATAAAAGTTATGAAACCAATACAAATAACACAAAAAAGAATTGAATGGGATTCACACAATACAGTAGTTTAGCAAGTCAAGCATATACAAATACTGGATGGATGTAAAGGAAAGCTGAAGCCATTATTGATGGATGGTCATACACGGGTATACAAATATAATGGAAGTCTGTGGTGTTTTATGAGACTGGCTATAACACTCAACTGAATGTACTTTGTCTTAAAAAGGGTTTTGAGCTAATGGGGCGGCACAAGCCTCTGATGGAAATATTTTAGAAAAATCGCTTTTAAGGGAAAGATTTACCAAGTGCCAAAATGGATGTTAAATGTGTTTTCCTTCTTTCATTATAAGTGCTTTCTTATAATGTAAAATGTCATGGTCATTAAAATACCTTAAAACAAAAAGGACAACTGACAAATAGAAAGTGATAAATACAGTATGACATCCTGTGAAGTTAAATTGAAAGTAATGTAAAATAAAGTGCTTTGTTTACATTTTTCAAACTAATGTGGGTAACTCAATATTAATTATTCTATATATGTGAGATTGCTGTTTATAGACTTCAGTTCTGCATTCAACACCATAATACCACAACAACTCATCTGCAAACTTGACAAACTGGGACTCAGTACCTACCTCTGCAACTGGCTACTGGACTTCCTCTGTCAGAGGCCTCAAGTAGTACGTGTTGGCAACAATACCTCAAGCAGCATCACACTGAGCACAGGGGCCCCCCAAGGCTGCGTGCTCAGTCCGCTGCTCTTCACCCTGCTGACGCATGACTGCACTGCAACCTACAGCAACAATCACATAGTGAAATTTGCTGACGACACAACTCTGGTGGGTCTCATCACCAAGGGCGACGAGACTCAATACAGGTTGGAGGTCGACCATCTGACCACGTGGTGCAGGGACAACAACCTCCTGCTGAACGTCAGCAAGACCAAAGAGATTGTTGTTGACTTCCGGAGAGGTCACACCCAACACCTGCCACTGACCTTCGACGGTGCTGTGGTGGAGAGAGCGAGCAGCACCAAATTCCTGGGAGTGCACATCAGTGAAGACCTCTCCTGGACCACCAACACAGCATCACTGGCGAAGAGAGCTCAGCGCCGCCTGTACTTCCTGCGGAAACTCAGGCGAGCAAGTGCTCCACCAGCCATCATGACCACATTCTACCGAGGCACCATTGAGAGCATCCTCTCCAGCTGTATCACTGTGTGGGGCGGAAGCTGCACTGAATACAACAGGAAAGCCCTGCAGCGCATAGTGAACACAGCTGGAAGGATTATTGGTGCTTCACTCCCCTCCCTGAAGGACATTTACACCACCCACCTCACCCGCAAGGCGACCAAAATTGTGAGTGATGCAAGTCACCCCGCTCACAATCTGTTTGATCTACTGCCCTCTGGGAAGAGGTACAGAAGCCTGCGCTCCCGCACTACCAGACTCACCAACAGCTTCATACACCAAGCTGTTAGGATGCTGAACTCTCTCCCTCCTCTCCCCCCTCCACCCTCAGCTACATAACATCCTGGACATTGGACCCACAATGGCCGCCTGCACCACTCCACTTGCACACTTGTACACTTTGCAACTTGTTGTTGGTGTCCTGAAAACACAACACTTCTGCTGCTCTTACATAACTTGCACCACTATGCCACTTTATTTCTTACTTAGGTCAAACAGAACTACCTCAGCCTCTTATTGGCCTGACTTTGCACTAGTATTTTATTTTATTGACTGTCTATGCACAATTTCAACCAAATTTTGCTGCTCTTATTTTTTTCATTATATGTGCCCTCTTATTTACTTATTTACTTACTTTTTTGTTTACTTGAATGTTATGTTTGTCTGTGGACTTAAAATTGGTAAAATATGTCTTGTCTCCACCGTGGGATAGTGAGAAACGTAATTTCGATCTCTTTGTATGTCTGGAACATGTGAAGAAATTGACAATAAAGCTGACTTTGACTTTGACTTTGACTTTGACTTTATATTACATTTTACATATTACATACAACTAAATATGTAAGTACCTTGTGACTACAACATATTCAGCATTCCAAGCATCAAGAACAATATTATGTCTTAATGGTAAACATTAAGGCTACCTTTCTGACACCCTGGCTATTCACATAGTAATTTAGCTTCAGGTCTTTTTAATGCATACTGTCCTGAATGAGCAAAATGCTATGAGAGCAAATGTGGGTTTGGAAGTTTAAATGCCTTTGGCATCCTAGCCTTCACTTCCTCTGAGTAATGCATGGACAATCTAAAAGGAATAGAGAAACTCGGAAATGAAAACTTGTAAGAGTCAAACATCAGTTTCACCACAGAGTGAATGATGCAGTAATGCTTTGCCATGCCTTCTATTTCTCTGCTATTAAGATGTAAAAGCCTTAGCTCTCTACTATATCCCACTTTTTCTTGGTCTTTTCATTCTATAAACTATTTGCTCTCATTAAAATGCCAAATTATTATAAAATGCTTCCTGCTACTCCTGTAAGTCTGAAAACATCAAGTCTTACTCTGTGATTGTTTGACAATGCAATACAACAACATACTGTACATAGTATGAGTAGTTTGAAATGCAAAACAAACTTGAATAAAATTAAACAAAATAATGACATGGAATTACACCTTATATACAAAATGAAGGCTACTTTTCTGACACCCTGGCTATTCACATATTAATTATGACCGCCGCTAGCGAAGCTAGCGAAGCGGTCATATAGGGATTGTCAAAGTTTTTTTTTTTTTTTTTTTTTTTCCGTCATCTACTTCCTGAAATTTTGGTCAACGATACCCGGGGCACCGAAACACCAGGGCACATGAAATTTGGTGGGTATGTAGCCCCACTAGACTTTTACGGAAAAATTTCGTTTGGTCCCCGGGGGCCACTCCCCCTACGCGCTGGGCCCCCCGAAACCCAAAAAATGCAGTTTTTCCTCAATAACTACCTGAACCGTGGCACCGAGGATGAAGAAATTTTTATGGTATGTTGGTCTCAAGGGCCCACATCAACTTAGCCCATAATCACTCATTTGTGACTTGCACCCCCCCGGTAAAAAATGAAAATGCAATATCATTCTGCTTTAATCGCCCCTCTCTTCAGTAAAGACGTTCAGAACTGCACCAAATTTTATGTGTATGATTAACCTGACATTCTCTGGGGGTATGCCAAGTTTCGTAGAATTTCATCCATGGGGGGGTCTAAAAAATTAAGTTATGTGTACATTTAGTGACTCTACACTCATTGGCCTGTAGATGGTGGTGCACACATATACACATGCACACACACACACAGGCACCCACATACTATCGGTATTAGAACGGCCGATACATAATTACAAATTCAGTAGGATTAAAAGAAAGCCAAAATAAATATTCATCATCATCATCATGGCTGCATTTCCAGTATTGGCGATAAGTAGTCGTTTGTCCACTAGATGGCGCATCGTTGCAGTGAGACGTAATTTTGTTGGAAGTTAATCTTAAATGGTTTGGAAAGACACTATGCTTCCTACAAGGACAAGACTGTAGGCTACAGTAGTTTACCGCAGAGAACGTCTAAGGGTAGGATGATTTCTGCATGACATGTAATTCCCATTTCCTCTTGAAGCCGAAATAAATCTGAGAATGTTTATCGGACATGCTTGTTTTTTACTGCAGGTAGGCTACGTTAATCCTATCAATAGCAGAACGTAGGTAAAATAATGTTACCGTTAGCATGGTTGAGTGATGGAGGCCAATTTGATTATTGATGTATTTGTAGAAAACCATAAATGCGTTTATAAGCTACCAAGCAAATCGATAACAGCACTAATTGTATCTTTCGACTGTCATCTCATTTGCTTATGACCATAACCTAGGCTACTAACAGGAGCTAAGTGAGTTAGCCACAACACGTTCGCTACGTGATGGTTTTTTAATGGAAAATATATAGGCTACCTGAAAGATAACCTGTCTATGATCCCGTGATGATCTACAATCTCCATTTAAACCAGATGTTTTAGAGCGCACGTTGAGATGTATTCAGGGCAGGGCTGTACCTACACATATTTGTTGCACGTGCTACAAAAATCATTCTTTGCGATGAATGATTTAGTACCAACGTTACAAGGGTCAGATACAGTTTTGCCTATGGCTATTCCGTGAGACTGAGGCGCTTTTTGTTTGTTCGAAGTGCGTGTTTAGGGTGTGAGAGGGGAGTCGATGTGCTTTGATTCCAGCTTGGTAGTTGTAGTCTATGCGATTAAAAAACACGTGTGTGTGAAGTATCCAAACAATGATAACGCTTTCATTATGGCTGCTTTAGCCACAGACCTTGAGCTACTGTACAGTGGGTTGGGTTCCGTTTAGAAGTGTCCACTTCATTCGCCCTTTCCGTGATTCACAGCTACGTGAAATGTATTACTACTGATATGCAAAACTATTAACTTTTTCGCCAAGAGGTGGCAGCTTGATACTGTAAGGTGTAAGCCATTGGTTCCAACGGAGATTTTATTTGGGTCGCCAGCATAGCCTAGCGACAATTTGTGTTGTGTAATAGGCCTAGCATAGGGCCTACCTTATATAGCTTATAGTTTGTTAACAGTCACGGTTTTGTCATAACTCCCTCTATGCATTTTTGCATTTAGAATAGCTCTAAAACCGGGGGGCGAACACGTCGCAGGGGGGGCGCCAGTGCGTGGATATCTCAATCGCAAAATTAAACAATATTTCTATCGGGCGCCTACCATGGACTAGGCTGGGTGAAAATCAAAAGATTGCGTCAAAAGATTGAGCTTAACCATTGACCTCATGGTTGCAAAATGCAAGGGAACATGAATCAGCATATTATTTGCACAAACAATAACGGAGAGTAGCTCTTTAACTTTGCCCGTTAAAATGTGTATGAACAGTCTCGCAACGCATTTCATGAAGGCCCTTTGGACATGTCAGTTATTTGCACCACTGGGAAAAACGGCATTTTGTTTTAGACTACTGGTATTTCATTTGTGCATTGACAATAAAGCTGAATATCATTTGAACTAGATGACTAAACTTATGCATATGTAGAAGAAGAAACATTCACAAAAATCCATGACATGACCTCTCTTCTTGATAGCTGTTGAAAACTGCATGGAACTGACAGGGATTGTTTTGTTTAATAATAAATAAATAAATACATTATGCTGCTACCTTCTGCTTTTCCCAAATACAATGTAGCCTACAGGTGTACCTTTCATCAGTCCAGTTGCAATGGATGGACTGTGATGAACTGCCCTACTTGTGATTGTTTAGAGATTTTAAAGGTTTTATAACAATGTTACAGATTTTTTGGCCCAGAAACAAATCTATTCACCTTTGCAGCGCCAGTAGGCTACTTTGTGTGCGGAATGTGTGCAAACACACATTTCAAACAAGCATACACAAAAGTTTCAAGAGTGGGGAATGGAGTAGAAGATGGAGACAAATTCATTAATATGATTTATTTTCGCGGAATGGATGTGCAGGACTGAGCGGCGGTCATATTTTGTACCGCTACGCGGTACATCTAGTTTAGTATGTAATTTAGTAATGCTTACTGTCCTGAATGAGCAAAATGCTACAGTATGAGAGCAAATGGGGGTTTGGAAGTTTGGAGTTTAAATGCCTTTGGCATCCTAGCCTTCACTTGCCAAAACCAATATGACTGCACTCTGCGGCAGTCATAATAAAGCAACAACAAAGGGATGATATGTGAAAAATTACAGTTATTCATTAAACTGAGTTACATGAATGAATGACAGCATGCAACAAAAATCTTAAAAACTTCACAAGGGCACCACAACTCAAAAGCACAAAAACTGTGCCCACTCTGCAACGGAGATACATCAGGTATGCTATGCTCTATACTATAGTGAAATGAATAAACTGGAGAAGAATTTTCCTGCCCTTTTTAAAATTGCATTGAAGATAAATAAAGCATATTGAGATAAAACATAACCAAAACAGGTGTTTTGCCAGGGTGAGGATAGGGTTTAAATAATTAATATAAATAGATAAAATTAATAGAACTTTGAAACATTTCCAGTTAAGTTGGGCATGTTAACATTTAACCCCACCTTCTTGAATATCATTTAACCCCACCTTCTTGTATATCTCCTTACCAGAGGTAGCAATATCCAACACATAAATATACCAAGCTTGGAAGTAGCAAGTTTTTATGATTAAAACTCCAAGTGGATTGACCTCATAAGTTCCCATAGAAACAACATACTCAATCACTTTTACTATGTCATAGACACATCCATAGCGTTGACCATGGGTGAATGGCCCTCTTATATGGAATGGAAAAAAATAAATAATGCTCTGCAACCTTGCCAGCTAATATGATACTAGTGTAAAGTGCCTTTTGGCCATCGCAAACATTGGGCCCTATTTTGGCGATCAGAAATGGATGGTCAGAGGTGTAAAATTTATAGACAAAGGCGTGGCCAGTCCACAATCACTATTTTAATGACACGATTTTCTGATCTGGGCGCAAAAGGGTTGTTCTTATTTTTCTTAATCAGTCATGGGTGTGTTTTGAGCATCCTTTAAACCAGTCACGTGACAATTCAGCTCACGTTGCACGACATTGGAATGGAGCAATGCGAGCTGAACTGTCACGTGACTGTTTTCCCAAGATGGCGCCCCGCCTGTATATGTGAACGGTACAGTTTCTAAACTATCTTTTTAATAAACTGTCTGTACACTTACAAAGTTATCAATGCTTCGGTTTACATGTAGGGCCCCTCATTATGCTACCATGGAAGTGTGGGTAACACTTTAGAATAACATGTGCTTATTAGGTATTAATAGTGCATAATAAGCAGTTAACAATTCATTACTAACAGTTAGTTAACTGTTGTTATCCTTTAATAGCATTAACTAACTGTTAACATGCAGCTTGTAAGTGTTAACAAGCAGCCTTTTAGGTTACTTACAAGCATATTTGTTAACAGTTTTGGGCTTTTATTTTCCCAAATCGCCAGGCATCTATATGAGACAAGCCTTTAATTCCCTTTACACAAAATTTTTCCTCTGCAAAGATGGAAAATCTTATTGAATTAATTATTTCAAACACACTGAATGTCTACCCATATGACTAGGCTTTCTGATGACAATTTACGGATCATACAGTATATTGAAAAAAAGTTTCAATTTGTTTATGTAGTGTTGCATTAAGTTGGTAAAGACATAGCCTTATACCGGTAGCCTGTCTCGTTCAATTGGAGGAGAGGATTTCCTTGTGGTGCTCCAATTAACGTCGATGCTGCATATGGATCAGTGACAGAAGGACCGTAGTTTCAAAGACTGTTGCAGATTATTTCAAGACCTTTCGAAAATGTCGGGTTTGGACGCAACTCTGTCGGACGTGGGCCGGGTTCGGACAGAAATATGCGGCCCTAGGCCCTATATGCTACTGCATGGTCAGTGGCGTAATGATTTTTAGAGGTTGTAATATCGCAATTTTTTGTGGTATTACTGTAGATCATATTTACGTCATTCTGCAAAATTAGCTATTTCACTTACTTTGGGGTGGTATTCCAAGTATATGGTTTAGGTGTGGTAAGTTAACTCAGAGTAAGTGTAAACCTCCTAATAGAAGAGCTGTATGGCTTCATTCGCCTAACAAAACAATGCCATAGGGCTCTTGTTGTAGGAGGTTTACCACTTACTATGAGTTAACTTACCCAGGTTTATCACTAAACCACGTAATTGGATTTACCCCCCTGGTCTGGTAGCCCATGGTGGTAATTAATTTCACTATTTATTTAGTCATGGGGGTCATCAGCTTTCAGTGTAATTCTTGGGCCCATGACCAAAAATAGGCATGTGCAATTCTTAATCCTTATCTTGCTGTTATTAGAAAACTGCAGTAGAAAATAGGAAATTGGAAAATCAAATAAAGCTTGCAAAACCAAAGTCAGAGCAGGAGTAGTTTCTCTGTGAGGCCAGCATAGCAGTTTGTATTTGATGCCGGCGGAGCAATTCATTTAGGATATCCATGAGTGGGATTAATATTTTCTGGCAGGATATCAGATCAGTCATTAAAACAAGTTATAGTATTACATTTCAGTTGCACATGACAAAACATGTAGATGTTAAGCACACAGAGGGCCCTATCATGACATTCTAAAGTGCATCGTCACCGCAAAGTCTATTCAAATTTAGTAGGATGTCCAGTTCACATTGGGAGGGGTTTCGTTATCAAAAGTGGAGCGCATGGCGCAACAAGGTGTTCCTAGGTTTTTTAATCAGTCATATGGGTGTGTTTGGGGCATAACATCATCTTAAACTAATGAGAATGACATCTGTCATTCCCTTTAACGGCGCAAAGCGCGATATGTCAAATAAATGCATCGGTATTTTGGCATTCAACGGCGTATTTGAAGGAGGCTGCTTGCGAGACCGTATGGAATGGTCATTCTTAAACCATGCTTTACTAAAACCTAGCATAGCCTTCACGCATTTGCACTCGTCTATTATTTGAACTCATTGGCAAAGTGAAACTAACTTCACCAAGGAGTCAGTCAACGACAAGACAGTTATATGCAGTTACTTTCACTATTGACTGACACTGGGTTACCACCGAAAACATAGGCTGGAAAAAGCAACACTTACCCTAATGTTGCTCAAATGACTGAATAAAACAACATATAGTTGCTTATATCTCGTGACAGTGCGTCTTCAGCTGTGCTCCATACGTGTCTCTCGCCTCTCCCCTAATCACTTTTAACCGTCATTACCAATTTGCAAATGATGGTGAAAAACTACTCATCATGAGATGTACAGTATTTCGTAATTTCTTTATTCTAATTATGTTTCCCATTGTAATTGTGCAATTTGTAATGCTTTGCATGGACGTGCGCTGGTGTGCGTTCATGAATGATAGAAAGATGGTGCGTGCACCTGCCAATATGACTGTTGACATGCGCTCTTAAAATAGCATATGAACAACTCCATGGTATACTCCATGGTATACCACACAGACAAAAACCATGGTATACCACACAGACAAAAACACTCAAACAAACAGCGCGTAAACTTGAACAAAAATGGCGTACCACTAAATTGGAAGTTTTTCGCCAAGCATGGAAAGATAGCCTTATCACCTACAAAAAAGCACTCAACGAAGCCAAGTCAACTTACTACTCCTCGCTGATCGAAGAAAACAAAAACAATACAAAATTTCTCTTTACCACAATCTCCCGCCTGACGAAGAGCCACACCGAAGTAACCGAATCTCCCAGAGTTGCGAAAACATAATTGAATCACAGATGAGACGAACAACGTTGAATTCATTTACACCTATTGACATATTAGACCTCACTTCCACAATCTCTTCATCAAAATCTACAACTAGTCTACTAGATCGATCCTATTCCTACTCATCTTCTGAAAACTGCTCTTCCTTTCTTGGATAATGCTTTGCTCCAGATTATAAATAACTCACTGCTATCAGGCCATGTACCACAGTCGTTTAAGTTATCTGTCATTAAGCCATCCCTCAAAAAGCCTACCCTTGACCCTAACAACCTGGCCAATTATAGGCCTATATCTAATCTCCCTTTTTTGTCAAAAATACTAGAAAAAATAGTGTCGAAACAAATTGGTACCTTCTTGCATATGAATAAAATCCAAGAATTATATCAGTCTGGTTTCAGAGCTCACCACAGTACTGAATCAGCCTTAGTTAAAGTTTTTAATGACCTCCTCATCGCTGCCGATAATGGACATATATCAATATTGGTCCTCCTGGACCTCAGTGCTGCCTTTGACACCATAGACCACAACATACTACTCCACAGGCTTGAACATTCGATAGGCATTAAAGACTCAGCACTCGCTTGGTTTAGATCATACCTTTCCAACCGCAGACAATTTGTACAGGTTCACAATGAACCATCTACCCAGACTATGGTAAAATATGGGGTGCCTCAAGGCTCAGTACTAGGGCCCCTGTTATTTTCTCTCTATATGCTTCCTCTAGGCTCAGTAATTAGGAAACATGGCATTAAATTTCATTCTTATGCAGACGATACACAACTATACCTTTCCATAAAACCTGACGAATTGACTCCGTTAGCCAAACTTGACACATGTATACGAGACATAAAGACATGGATGACAAACAATTTCCTGCTTTTGAACTCCGATAAAACAGAAGTCATGGTTTTAGGTCCTAAAAAGATGAGGGATATCCTATCCTCATCACAGGCTACATTTACTGATCTCCGACTATCCTCATCCACATGTGTTAAAAATCTAGGAGTTACAATTGACCAAGACCTATCACTAAGTAATCACATAAAACAGATTACCAAAGTTTCATTCTATCATTTAAGGAACATTTCAAAGATAAGGAAGTCTTTATCCCTACCAGACGCTGAGAAATTAATCCATGCTTTTGTCACCTCAAGGATTGATTATTGCAATGCTCTATACGCTGGCTGCAATAACACCTGTCTAAAGAGCTTACAGCTTATACAAAATGCAGCTGCTCGCACACTCACTAGAACTAAAAAATATGAACATATTTCCCCTATCCTGGCATCTCTACACTGGCTGCCTGTTAGAAGTCGCATTGACTTCAAAATATTACTTCTAACATACAAAGCCATTAATGGCCAGGCACCAGAATATATTAAAGATCTCCTAGTCCCATATAACCCACCCAGACCGCTACGATCACAGAATACTGGCCTTCTTGTAATTCCAAGAATCTCAAAAACTACAGTAGGAGGCAGAGCTTTCAGCTATCGCGCACCCCTCCTCTGGAATAATCTTCCTACCTCAATTCGACTAGCAGACACCCTCCCTATTTTTAAGTCTAGACTTAAAACATACCTCTTTACTGCCTCCCATAGTTAGGTATGGTGCGTGGAAATTCACCCACCTCAGGGTTTTTGGAATGGACCACCCTGCTGAGTCCTCGTGTGACTGGCACCCCAGTCGTGCGTGCGATGGTGGTCACTGACCATACCTGCGCTGGTGTCGACTACCCCTCACCATGCCTTAGTTATGCTGCTATAGCATAGTGCTGTCATGGACTTTTCATGTGTCACGCCGTACAACCCCCCCCCTCTCTCTCTCTCTCAACTCTCCCTCTCTTGCCTATTCCCACCATGGTATACTGTAACAATATATAGTACTACTGATTACTTATTGACATTAACCATTTTGATTTTCAGTAATACTAACCCACTCTACATCTCTTTCTTCCCCCTTACTGTACCTCACTTGTGAGGTATATCATCACCAGTCATCAACCATCCGTGTGTTGGCCCTCCTCTCACCCATCTCACCTGAAGTCCCATCCTCGACTGCCCTATTACTGCCCCCTATCTGGACTCCTGGCCCGTACAGCCTAGCGACCCACCACCAGCCTATGACAACTCTGCCCGGATTACTGGCCCATCCGCCAACCCACCACATGCCCCTCGAAAACTCCCTTCCCCTGGACAATCCCAACGCTGGACTATTGAACTTTCTGTCACTAAATCAGGAATAACGAATTACCATAACGGATACGTAATCATCCCACCTCTTGTAACTTTCAGCTCAAGTGCTTAACACCATGTCTTATTCTCTACACCCGACTATCATATGCATTTGTCATGTATACAGACCTTACTGCCATGTACTGACCCTAGGCAGATGGGTCAGGCCCTTGAGTCGTGGATCTGCTCGAGGTTTCTTCCTATATATATCTCCAATTCTAGGGAGTTTTTCCTCGCCCCTGTTACCCATGGGCCTCTCTCTTGCTTTTCTTTTCTTCCTTTCTTTCCTTCTTTCTCTGATTGCCTACATTCTGTAAAGCGCCATGATACATGTGTTATGTTTTGGCGCTCTATAAGCACAATAAATTGAAATTGAAATTGAACTCACCATTGACTTCTGACCAGGTTTAGGTGGTGTATGATAGCGATTTTTAGACAACGCGCCAGGCCCCTCCCTAGGTTGTTAATTGCCTCACCCCTGGGCGCAATCTTTAAAAAATAAACGTGCAAAATACCGAATTAAACTTTGCGCGGGTGGAAAACGAACTTTATGCCATGCGCTGGTGCCCAAAATACAGCCCAGAAGGTGCAACGGCAAATGATAACCAGGAATATGACCAGGGGGTTTTACTATCTGGCTGAACGTGATGCATGTTTGTATTGTAAGATTCAGCCAGATCTGCACAGTGCAGACTGTTCTTACAGCCATTCTCTGAGTCTGGCGATACCACTTTTAGCTCCAGCCTAGCATAGATCATTGAATCGGATTAGACCATTAGCATCTCGCCTGCTAGCATCAAGCTTAAAAGTGACTAAGATTTCCGGTAATTTTCGTATTTAAAACTGGTCTCTTCTCAAGTTAGCAAGTGTAGCAAGTAGCAAGGACTAACGGAAAATGACACGTGGCAATTTTCTAGGCTAATTTGACATAGAACTATACTCTCATTCCGGCATAATAATCTGCTGCAGCTCAAAATTGTTGCTGGAAGTTATAGCCTACGGGGACTATTTTCAGGTGCTCCGTGATATCATTGTGCTGCTGTGCCCTGGTTGTATTCCTGAACCCACCATTGTGAGTCTATGTTGCTTTGGATAAAAGTGTCGATTTCAACTTTAGTCATCTTTAAGCCATGCACTTAAATGCCCTGAGATTCTGTATCAAAAAGTGTGTTAGTGAAGAACATCTGTTTTTTACGGTGGCGCATTGCATTCACATCACAAAAAAAAAAAAAATCAGGTTATCTCATAATTATGAGATACTATCTCGTAATTATAAGATAATTATCTCATAATTATGAGATAACCTGATTTTTTTTTTTTTGTGATGTGAATGCAATGCGCCACCGTAGTTTTTATTTATGCTAACACATTATAAAGATTTTAAGGGTGTGTTTAAATCATAACCATGTTCACAATCTTAACTCCAGTGGGTTCCATTCAAGTGAAAAAAAAGAAAATGAACAGCTGTCAAGCATCAATGACAAAGTAAAATGTAAAATTGTGGGCTATTATTAGTATTATGCCTTACAAAAAACCTTGCTGGCCAATTTAACATCGTGCCATTCAAGGTCACCCCTCTGTGCTAAAAATTATTCCACAACCTGTCATCCTGTTTAACCTGAATATAGATGGTGAAGCAACATACCAGGTCATCATCACAGTTTATGGGAAAATCGCAAAGCACATCTTCAGCCTCCCAAAGGGTACTAGCCATATGCTAAATATGTTTAGGGACTTAATTCAAACCCTGGGTTCAGGTGCCTGAAGGAAGCTGTGCCTTCTTTCCCTCTTCTTGCTACTGAGCAAGGGCACTGGCAGCAAGTGTGAACACCTTATGACTTCCTTTACTTAAAGAAGTTCTTCATTGCAGGACTAAATCATCTGATATGAACACTAGAAGTTAACTAGCGAAACACCCATTATTTTCTGATTAACTGAACAATACTGCATGTCTAGTGGTGCAGTCGCTGAATGGCAACCAACTGAATACTCCATTTCTGAATGGGTCGGAGAAATGTGATGACTAGCAATTGGCATAACACCACAAAACACCATCCCTGGAACAAGTGTTTTGATTAGTCCTTTCTGTAGCAACATGGCAGAAGTAGACTTACTCCTTAGATAAAAAGGCTCATGCTAAGCTGATGAAAACATGATTCATACTGACAAATAAGTATACACAGATGAAAACATAAGTATGAATATTGTATTCCATTTCTGCTAATAGATTGCCTTAAAATCTACACACTGTAGGTTTAATATCTAAATACAAGTGAAAATATACCTTAAGACTAGGGATGTCCGATATTGGCTTTTTTGCCAATATCCGATATGCCGATATTGTCCAACTCTCAAATTTCGATTCCGATATCAGCCGATACCGATGTCGATATATGGGTTATTTTTCCTCAAAACTAATTTAGGTAACATCACATATCTCCTGTTGTGGAATTAACACAACATGCTTAATGTTATTGTGATGCCCCACTGGATGCATTCTTGAAAGCAACAAGGCTTTCCAAATGTTAACATTGTCTGTGCAAAATAAGAAAAATACTTGCAACATAGCAGAATGTAAAGCCAACTAAAATAACAGGCATAGTGTATGGCAGGCTACCCTTTTTCTGTGTTAAATGAGCCTGCATTTGTAGGATGCTTCATGAACTGTTTCTTTAACTAAAACTCAATCACCTTAATTGAATGAATGCACAAATATGAGTCAATTACAATGTGGCAAGCAACTATACTGCACAATTTTGAAAACATTTGTTTGAGCTACAAAAAATACTTCAGGCTTGAGGTGAAGTACAAAAAATAAAACATTTTAAGGTGTACAAATCTAAGCAGCCTTTGTCCCTAGCCCATTACTTGGGCTAATGCAATCATTGAAATTATAAACTGGGCTCAATCAGCACTGCTCTACATGAGCAACAACAAAGAGATGCAACATTAAGGTATGTGCAATAAGAACAAGGAAGGCACAAAGTTTCAGTCCAGACCTTCCAGAGTAGTAAACAAAGTCCTCCTTTAGTATTAGTCCAATGAACGGGGCTAAAAGACTGATTGGCCTTCATAACGGGCCATACCCACAATCAGGCTTGGAATTTCACCATTTTAGGGGCAAGGCCACTTGGCCTTCAGTTGGGCATATTTGGTGGGGGGCACAAAGGCCACATGTCAGGGCACCAAGGCCAAAGTTAACTATAGTAGGCTATAAAAATTATCGAAGTTGTATTCACTGCAGTAGACCTGCATCACTGTATGAAACATTACAAAAACATAAAACATGACATATTACATATAACTGTAAATCATCTGATCATCTAATATTTTCAGATATCTAGGCTATATGTAACATTTATTTTATATTTGGCCTGTTATGAAATCATGTATTGAACAATTTAAGCACAGCTCAGCTTTAAGAAACTCAAATAGCCTAGATGCATGCTTAGCATTTTGTGATCATTAAGGCTACTTTCACAAACTCTTATAGTCAGCTGTCCTCTGATTTACCGATATCTAGGCGACATTTGTAATATTTGTTTTGTATTTGGCCCGTTATGAAATAATGTGGAACAATTTAAACCGATTATCCCGCCCCTCGGACTGAGCACTGCGAACGGTGAGTGCCCAGACCCTACATTTTAATGTGGGTCTGGCTCGTCAGGCTAACATTATACCTAAGTTTGAGGCCCCGTTTACACGAAGGGAAGACGGAGATATTTCCCTGTAAATGAGATATTTGGCCTCTCATTTACATGAAAACCCTGTTTTTATCACAGAAAACGATTATTTCTAAAAACTCCGGCCAAAGTGGAGATTTCTGATAACGCCGGTTATGTTGTTGTGTTAACTGAGAGAAACAGGGTTTTAGGTTTTCAAACGTCACATTACGCGCCAGAAAAGTTTTACGTTTGTGCAAATGCTTTTGGCCTGTTTGCATTTGCAAATACAGTTCAAACGAGAAAGTGATTTGTTGCTGTTGTTGCTATTTTTGGGGATTCTGATTGGCTAACGTGGGATTGAGCTTCTCCTTACACTGCCACCGACAGGTTTGGCATGCGCTTGACGCCATTTATACATGGGGAAACTTCCCTGAAAACTGACAAGTGTGCACAATGTTATTTTCGAAAACGGAGAGGGTGAAATGTCCGTTTATGAAAATAGCCTGCCATGTTTAAATGTAGCCTGAATGTTATCATTATTCATCACCATGTTCATGGTTTCAATAAGAAATAATTAATCATTCAAAGCTACCTAACTTGAGGTGGAACTAGCTAAGAATACAGAGGCATTTTTGGTGGAGTTATTTTTTATTAAATCTTTTGTTAAACCATACAGATTTTGATGTTATCAATTCAGTGGGAGTACCAATGGATGAGTACTGTATACACATTTAATACATGACCATTCTAGATAAGAATCATGTTAAACAGGAGTGGATGAGCTTGCCAAAATCTTTGATTAGGTCACCCCTCAAATGTGTTCCAACAGACTGTGAGCTTCAACCCCCAAAAGGTAAAGAAACACACCTTATCCTGACTGGTTGGAAATCTTCGCCTGACTGGATAGAAGTTATTAGGCATCATCTTTGCTGTGTACCCTAATTACAGGGCTGGTGCTAAGCTACATTGGGTATTGTACTGACAGCTTTCATGTGCATGTAATTTGGTCAAATACTGAATAATGTTGACCTTACATTCACATTGCATTTAAGACCAATTTTATTCCACTCCAGAGTAGAGGAAGCATTAATGGTGGTCCCCTACTGGAATCCGCAACATACATAGTGGATGAAATGCAGCTTTTAAAATAGAATCTAACACATTTATTTAATGTGTATCTCTGTTCTGGAGATGAAGACCATTTGTAGTTTTGTTTCCTGACATCATCAGATTAGAGTGATGGCTGGTTTAAAACAAAATCAATGTAATGTAGTCTGAAGAAAGGTTAGTGTAGTATTTTCATGGGGTTAACTTTTTCCAGATGATTTGCAGGTAAGATTGAAAGTGAAGGGCGCATTCCTAGTTGAGGATAAAAGTGTGAGAGAGCGGCCCTAATGCGGAATCTCATTAGAGTAACTGTCAGGATTCCTCTCTTTTACCATCACCTCGCTTACTCCGTAAGAGCTAAACTGTCCTTTCGAGTGAGTGTGCCGCCAAAGAGGCATTTACAAATAAATGAAAAATGTCACAATTGATTTCACTCCTAAGACTACAGCGTGTCAGCTTTGTCACAAACTGTCTTTGTTGTTCTCTCTCTTTTGCAGGTCCTGCTTCCGGACGAGGTCGATACTTTTTGACGGGTTCGGGCCCTTGTCCTTTTTATCCAGGGTAAGCCCCCAGAAAATGACCTTTCATTAATACTGTTATAATATTATCCCTCCGTTCCTTTCGCTTGCTGTACAGCTTTGTGTTTGGAGCAGGAACTTGGCAGTGCAGGGAGTGAAGAAGCACGGCAGGAAAAAAAGAGCTGTAAAAATGGCGTGGCATACGGGGAGTAAAGCGAGCGTGGTATGGTTGTTAACCCTTGCTTTCTAGCATGTGGAGAATCCCTAGCTGGGCTATCAGGGAAGAAAAGTTAAAGGCACAATGCACCCTTTTCGTGTAGCATTGTGGTATTTATCCTAATATGCTAATGCTGATAGCGTACTTAACGTGGTGCATTCATATGTGTGCTTCTGATATAAAACGTCTGAATGGTTGTTGTCTTTGCACCTGGTGGGTGCAGGATAGCACATTGCACCAGTGTGTGCTGGCATTTTCTTTTGTGGTAACATGCTGTTGAATTGTTCAGCATTGCACATCGCTTGAAGCCTATACAATCAGCATCCATTCATCTTGTCATTTGATAAAAAATCAATGCGTATTCATGGTGAGATGGTCTTAAAGTATAAATGTTTACATTTGCCAGGAGGACTTGGACACGATCATGTAATATACGATGGCTAATGGTTTTTAATGACATTGTTTTAGCATTGTTTTCAACACAAAGTTTCTTTCTGCCATTTCAGATATTTTGGCTACAACACTGTAACACTTTATATTGGATCAGTTTCAAGAATGGCTAATTGATTATATTTTCTGTTAATGTCATATTCATTATTTGACAAATGTATTTGATGAGGATATAAATTATACAGATTTCAGCTATAATCATTTTTCGTAAGAAATACACCTACGTCACCATTTTCTTCTGTTTCAGAGATACATTTTCCTTCTACATCAGATCATATTGCCTTATTTAATATAAGAGAGATGCATGTCATAATAAGTATGGGCTATGTACCTCATAGTCTTGTGACAGCCCCCCTGAACTTGTGAGAGTCATAAATGATATAGGGGTTGATCAAAAGCCTGAACAATGGCTACTACTACATTCATAACATATTTAACCAAATGTACTGTATGAGATATTTCACTACCAACTCATTACATAATGTATGTTTCTGTATGTTTTACATACTGTATGCTATCCATAGAACTGTGGATATTTGATATCCATTTGATCAGGTCTTTAGTATAACAGGTGGCTGCATATCCTACACTTCCCACTCTTTTAAAAATAGGATAATGGAAAAGCATCATGTGAACAGGCTAAGTGAAAAAATACTCACCTGATTATGAACATAATACAGTATAATGCCTCCTGAATTCCAGAATCTGAAGTGTGTTGCACATAACCAATGGACCATCACTTGTGTAACCTAATGTATTGCCTTTTTAAGCTGCCAGTGAAGTCTTTTAAGCACAGTGCACATTTCCCAAGAGCAGACGGAGGAGAAAGGGGAGGGTGGGGGTCTTTAGAGAAACTGCAGGGATGTTAGTTGGCTTAAAGGGTGGAAAAGATGCGTGGAATTCACCAAGGAGACAGTGGAAGCGAGCCAAGTGTTCTTGAAAGGGAAATCGCAGGACACCTGTTATGACCTTTCCTGTCTGGGGGAGTGGGTGGGGTGCAGCAGAAGGGCTGAATGGATCACCATTTAATAAAACACAGAATCCCCCTTTCTTTGAACATCCCTGGGATACAGCCGTTTACAGAAACACGCTTTACCAAGCTTGGCTGCTCACTTGGATGGCACAGTAGTATGCACAACAGCATCCTGCTTGTTTTATTGTGATACCAGTGAGGGAACTAAAAGAGAGAGAGAAAGAGAGAGAGAGAAAGAGAGAGAGAGTTGAATGAAAGAGAGAATATTTTTTTCAAGTCAGTCTTTATGATTCTGATGCAAGGCTTTTTATTTGTATATTCCTGACATATATGGGTGCAGCTATATGGGAACTGCAGGTTGTTCTTTAAGAAAAATATTTTTTTTTTATTTTACTGTATGTAATATTTAACCAATTCGCATGGTTCAATTACTATTAGTCATAAACTCCAGTATGAAGAATGTTACTGAATGTGATTCAGAAGCAATTAGCAATGCCCTTTGCTTCAGTGAAACTTTTTTGAAATGGTATCTTGTCATATATCTTATTTCATTATTACTTAATTGGCCTTTGATATCACTTAGCATTTGGCATTGTCTTATGGCCACAGATTATAGAGATATACTGCTAAAGCACATGAAAGATTCCAAATTTCTGTATGAAAGTGAGCCACCAACTGTAAGTGCACTGTGTTTGTGCAGTAATTTGCTGTGAGCATTTTTCAGGCTTTTGCACAGACAGGTTCTTTTTCCTCCACTCTGTTGTCACTGCATATTAATATGAGAGCAGGGGGATTCTATGTGACTTTGTGCTGAAATCAGACTTCTATTCATGGGCTGATTCAGCTATTGCTTCAGGCGCTTGAGACCTCAGAGGTATACACACCGGACACTTACAGGAAATGTTTTCTTTATCCTCTGAAAATGCAAAATGCCGAGCCAGACTAGGCCTAGTCTTTCATATTGTGCATATTCTTTAGAGGAACCAATGTCTATGAACATTTAGTGCTGTGCACCAGTGAAATACAATATGAGTCTTATTTAGTTAATTTTCTATTTTGAAATGAAATAATGTGGTGGATGATTTTGGGTGATAGCTTGAAAGATTATCGGTATGCTGGATCCTTACCAGCTGCCAAAAAGCATTGTGTACCTGTATTTGTCCAGCTCATCCTATGAAACACAAAAATGGCAGATCGTAGTCAGGTGAATGGTGTTGATGCAGATGCACTGCCTGTTTATCTCTGGATCCTACATTTCTACGGTTGAATTCTGCTCCATCAACACTGTTGTCCTGTATTCCATTTTATCCAAGACCTGTTTATTTGAAGACTAAGTGGGCCAATCTAAAACAAAATGTTATCGTTTCCAGATGTAAAAGAGGTAATGACATAGGAAGGTGCAAACGCTCACACTAGGTGGACCAAACTTCGTGTGGAAGTGTGTGTAACGAGATAATTGGATGTCCAAAATATACCGGTCGGGTAACTAAGTATTCTAATGTGATGCTGTCAAATTGTTCTGCTCATAGAAACAATATTACAAGATTTTTGTTGGACTTCATTTCACATGTGATATTTGTTAGATATTTACTCACTAGGATGAAAGCACTGTGAGTGTTATTGTTGAACTTAATGCCAGCCTTACGCCATATGATTTACAAAAGATTACACAGAAGCCACACCCCACTGACCTATTGCTAAGCCCCATCCGCACTTGGCACAAAACTTAAGAGTTGCACTAGAACAGTGGTCCCCAAACTACGGCCCGTTTTAGGTGGCCCCCCAAAACATGTCCGTGGTATATAGGATCCGGCCCGTACGGAAGCTTATTGCTGCCACACTAAAAGAAATAAAATGGCTCAGTATTATGTAATTACGTGAAAAGTTTCTTGTTATAACAATATCTTTTTCATGTTTTAACAAGATATTTATCACGTTATTACATGAAATTATCACGTTATTTCATGATACTGATATTTTCACGTTATAACGTGAAAATATCATGTTATTTCAAGATATGATATTTTTACGTTTTAACAAGATATTTATCACGTTATTACATGAAACTATCACGTTATTTCATGATACTGATATGATACTGATATTTTCACCCTTCCCCACAGCCTTAGAAATGACAGCGATGACCTGACATGCAGGCTACCGAGCCAGAGCGGTCTATACATTCACCCACATTGCGTGAAGATTTGCATATTTATCAAAGCCCTTACTCCCTCTTGCGTCAAGTTAGCGAAAGTTTTATTTATTGTGTTGATAAGAAGATAAAGCAGAACTATCAGGCTGTGTGAGCCATATATATACAGTCTATGGTGTGAGCAGGCTATCCTGCATACCTCTCTATCGGCCTCCTTTTCAGCAGCTCTCTGCCGATACACACACATCCCTCTTCGCTGCTCCTCAGTCAGCTGGGAATTGACCACACACACAGCCTACACACTCATACACACATGCACAAAAACAAACACTCATCAAGCAGCACTGTAATAGCAGTCAGGGTGCAAGTTCATAGACACTAGTTATCATTTATGCAAGCCATGAGCTCTCGTGGCCTTGTTTCGTTTAGTTTCGTTATTTTGAAATAACGTGATAATTTCATGTAAAAACGTGAAAAAATCATATCTTGAAATAACATGATATTTTCATGTTACAACGTGAAAATATCATTATCATGAAATAACGTGATAATTTCATGTAATAACGTGATACATATCTTGTTAAAACGTGAAAAATATATTGTTATAACAAGAAACTTTTCACGTAATTACATAATACTGAGCCTTTTTATTTCTTTTAGTGTGGCAGCAATACGCTTCCGTAGGCCCGCACGGGAGTACGACATCGTCAAACTATAACCTCCGTAATTTCCCCCATTCATTCTTTATAGCGGGTCTTAACAGTACACATGTAATACTCTTTTTGTCCACTGGTGGTTGTTTTGGCGCTGTTTCACGTTTGCCATCGAAAACGGAATGAAATGTATAGTAGGCCTACCAGCAAACAATGTAAGAGGCCTCTGCTGACTGCATCAGTGCTCAAAGTATTCTAAAAAAGTATCAATTAATTGTTAATAACTAACTAACTTCTATGTAAGTCATAATTCTGGAACTTTCTGGTATAATTATTAATATTTTTTATTCACTCGTTCAAATGTTCATACAGAGTTCACAAAGTTGAAAGTCAAATCAGGTGAGTGAAAGTTAGAATGGTGGTCATTTTAGATGTTTCTGCCACCACTTCATAAAACTCATAGTTTGAGAACTTTAAATTATTTGTAGGATATTGCTTGTTCACAACTTGAGCTGTGTATGCAAAGTTCAGAGTTCAAAATATAAATAATATTTTGGGACTCCCTGCTTATAGTTTTGAGAATGCTATTATTAGTATTATTTCATTTGAGCTACATTTTACACTGATATGGCATGATAGCAATATAAACACAGATAACAATGGTATTAAATTGCAATAGCCTATAGATTAAATGTAATGGAATATTCAACTAAGGTAGACTGCCTTTGTTCACAGCGCTAAGCTATTTATGGTTACTGATATACTCCGAGTCTCTGGCCCTCTCTTAGAGCCAGGCATAGTGAGCTGGCCCTCGGAAGAAAAAGTTTGGGGACCACTGCATTAAACAATCAGCCTATCAACATCCATTCAACTTTCTGTCTGTTAACATCCACTATCTACATTTAAGTTTTAAACTATATACACTGTCTCAGGCTTTAAGCATACAATCTGGCTTTTCCTCTGCCCACAACTGTTTCAAAAGAAATGTCCTCACTAAAATAATTCACTATTAAATTATTGAACTATTTAAGCTACTCAACTATTTAACTGTTCAGCCCTTTCAACTGTCAGTTGTTATCAACTAATACTCCTGCCAACAGTTCCCTCTGCCCACAACTGTTTCCAAATAAAAGTTTGTTTTGCATTTTATGTTATTATGTTTTGCATTTTCATGCACTGGTAATTTCCTCGAAATTACATTTCTAGTTCTTAATCTGAGTCGTAAAATATGGTTTATTATCTCGAAAAAGTAAATTTTCTACAGTAATATTGAGTTTTACTATAGGCTTAGCCTACTATTTATTTAATTGAACAAGTAACACAAGGTTAACTGCAAATCTTTATTTAGGCTATTTTATGTGTAGACTGTTCCACTTTTCTGACAGGGGATTACTTACTTACTGCAGTTGAGTTCAAGGTTCCCCTAGCTGCAGCTTGCAGATCGGAACTGGTCTCCGGATAGGTCTCCTCTCGCAGACACTCCATGGCCTTGAGACTGCAAGTGAAGCGCCATTCCTAGCAGGTGGTTAGTAAAAAATGAAGTAGAAATATATTCAGGTATTTACGGTAGCGAAACAGCCTGATACATTCAACCATTTCCACGATATTTCTCGAATAAGTTAGTAAGTAAGAGTTGTTCAAGCACTTTCTAGTGCTGGCAACTCGAAAAAACACCGGTAAGTGATTTAAAGTAAGGTTTATAGGCCAACCAGCATGACTCCTCTTATTGACAGCAACAACAATGTTGTAGGACCAGCTTCCTGCACCAACATACTTGAGGTTAGACATTCTCTGAGGTTAGCTTGCTTGTTCACGAGGTATGTGAACAAGGGTAGGGTTATGCAAAATAGTCGGCTAGCACATTAGCATGATAAATATCACACATGCTAACTTGGAAATGAGGTCCTATGTCCAAAATCCTGAACCACCCCTTTAAAAATGTGTTGTTGGCTATAGCAATGCTATAGTAAATCAGCTTTTGCAAGTCAGTGCTACAAGATGACAGCTCACCTCCACATTGGCAGATAACGCAAAGGTCTGCGCATATGCCAGGTTCCTCTTCAAGTGCTGTCTCATTATCCATTGTAGTGAAATGGAAAATAATGAATCAAGACAGTACTGAGCACAACTAAATACTGATATTCATCCCAGGGGAAAATATTGCTTCTTACAACAGTCTCATCTTTCAGAAACAAAATTTAGAAAATTAACTGCTATCCTAATATTTTGTGTCCCTTAATGTGCTTTGTAAGAAATTATAAGGTGGCTTGTAACTCAGCAATTAAATTAAACATTTACAATTAAATCCCATTTTTTTAAGAGATTGACAAATTCATATTTAATTATATTATTGATATCTACCGTCAACATTTTCCAAAGTATTTAGATATTATTTTTTGCCCACCCCTAACTTCAACTGAACAGATAACAGCCACATTATTAACATCAAAACTGGAAGACAATGCTAGTCTTCAGGGTCACAGAAATTGCCAGGAGAAAGTGGACAACACCTTGTCCATGAAGGGAAAAATAGCAAGAGCCACAGTTAACAGTCATACTAACTTATGGAAAGTCACAACAGCACAGAAAGCTATAATTTACAGCTGGAAGTAGCACTGCTTGTACTGTGGAAAGGACTGTATGGGCAATATTGAAAGAGATATTGGTCAGGTCATGACTATGCTAGTGGAAGTATTTCACTGTTATGTAACTGCTAAGCACATTTGCCTACAGTAATTGCAATCAGATTCTTGATTCTTATATACAAAGGAGGGGTATTAAACTCATTGTGCTCTAGGGACTCCCCATGTTAAAAACAACCATGTCTATGTTGTGCAACATAAAAAATATTATATTTACAGTAATTGAATTGAACATGGCATGTTGATTAGCATGTCTCCACCGTCTATAACCTTGTATATCAGGGGATGAAACTGACCTTAACTTTTGACTCCATGGCCCTGAGTCCCTAAGTTCATCTAACTTGTATCAATAAATGTACTAGAGTTCATGAAGATCCATCAGTCTGCTTTGGAGATATGAACCAAATACTGCATGTGAGTTATTTGTGTGACCCCTTGTAACCTTGACCTTTGACCTCAAGACCTAAATTGTCTTGCCAGCTCTGACAACTTATAGTGGGTAAGTAGACCAAGTTTCAATTGGCTTAAGATATATCAGCTAATATCCAGATGTAACATACGTTTTTGGCCCAAAAATCATTGTGCCATGCTCCATTCAAAGCCCTATATATTTTTTTGGTACAAATCTGCGCTGTAGGCACCACAAATTCTTAATCTACAGAAAATTACAATTCAAATGATACCAAATATGCTTTTGCTATATTTACTTCCACCTTTGACCCTTTTCTAGGCTAATTCGCTCAGACTAGGGATGGCGAAATTTAAAAAAAATCTTAACCGGCCACTGAGCCTCATTAACCGGTTAAAGTCGGTCACCGAAAATTCTATAACTGCCATTTATGATACCCGTGTCCTGTCGCGCGTCTTTCTCTGCCTGTGAAACAAGTTATCCCCCCATTTTAGAATGGTTAGGCTCCTGTCACACAATGTTAGTATGTGTCCTTTGTATTATACATTTTCCCCAATCATTGTCCACTACTTGTGAATGAATAAGGGTTTTGTTTTGGGGAGAAAAATAATTGCTTTCCCTGCGCACCCACGCACAGGCACACATTACGCACAACGTCGACCTTCCATGCAACGCGGCACCGAGCTCGGGCTATAAAAAGCTCACGTTACAAAGTCACAAACAGAGAACGCTACATTTGGTGGTGTTACAGGAAAGTATATTAACCAACGTCTTCATAAAAAAACGTACCGATTGCCAACAGCCTCTGTAGCGTGCTGCACAAAATCCTTTGCAATAAGTTCCTGTCGTCATGCCATTTAAGTACAGATGAATAATAAAACACAACAAGTAGGCATATGCTAAGTTAGTCTTTCTTGTCTTCGTTTTTGCCATTACATTGTTACAATTATCATCATGCCATAGTCAACACGCAGCCACTAACAAGCAGTGAAGTTTGTCACAATATTGCAGTTTTTTTTTTTTTTTTTTTAACCGGCGGCAGAAAATTTTAACCGGTCAACGTTGATTCGGTCAACCACCGGTTAAACGGCTACCGGTTAACATCCCTAGCTCAGACTATTAGTCCATTGCAGTTTATTGAGTCAACAATGTGTAACTGGGCGGCTTCATTTCTAGCTAAATGTAGACTGTAGACTCTAGACTGTAGAATAGTTATGTAAGGGATAATGGACGACACGGTGGTCTGTTCACAGAAGGTAATGCATGGTCGAGGTTGTAAAACGGTCCCGACGTGAAGCGGTTTAGACCTTGTAAGTGCATTAACTTCTGTGAACAGACCACCGTGGAGTCCATTATCCCGCTTATTCCACTGTTGCCACTTGCGTTGTATTCATTTCCTGTTACAATTTAAACGTTTTAATCGCTAAAACTGTCTTCTTTGTTGCTAGTTCTAAATGGATAGTTGCACGGCCAAAGGCCAGTCGTTAGTTCTATCTCTCCCGTTGTCAAGCGGGCGTATCCCAAGATTCTGATGAGCTTTGAAACATCGCTATTTTACCTAGCCTGCTGTCATCATAGACAGTAAAAGAAATGGACTCCGTCGTTCTCAATGGGAGGGCACTGAGTCAAATTGAACGATTTTTCAGTTGGTACCCCCAGTACTGCGCAAACTCAGACTACGTTTACACGAAGCAGGGTATTTTCCTAAACGAATATCTGGCCATCTACGTTTGCAAATAAAACTGCATTTACACGAGACCGTTTATTTTTAAAATGTGTTTACACGAACCCGTGTACATACATGCTGTCATGAGCACGCCAAACCACAGTGGCAGTCTAACGATAAACTCAAGCTCACATTAACCAATCAGAACCCTGAAAAGTCGCACGTGAGAACATGTAAATGTAAACATTGGTCGCACATTTGGTGTACTTCTGTCACATACTGTGACGTTGGCTGCCCAAAACTCCGTTTACCACAGTTTAGAACCAAACGCATAAACGGAGTTTTCCCAAAAAAACACTTTGGCCGGAGTTTTTTTGGATAACCGTTTTACGGGGCGAATTCTCCGTTTGCGTCTAAATGAAAGGCTCAAACGTAGGGAAATGTCTTCGTTTATAAAAATACACATGCTCGTGTAAACGGGGTCTCACACTTAACTTTGTGACGTTAGCCATCGAACTGAATCTTATAACTCATATGATAGATACACAGAAATTCTTCTCACACTTCATTCGCCTTCAAAGTTAAACATTTATTTATGTATTATTATTAATATCATCCTCACAAGTGATATCAAGTCGTGTCAATGTTGAAACTACCACACATGATCATCTTCAAAAACAGTCATGGTAAAACAAAACAAAAAAGATAGTCTGAAGCTAATCTTCTTTCCACTTTTCTGACCTATCATTAGACTACCTAACGGTAAAACTACTGTTTTTCATTAGGTTTACTTGCCTCTGCTTTACCTTAACATTCAATGCTATTGTAGGCTACATAGCTTTGTTCACGAGTTTCCGTGCTGGCTGGACTACGCTTCTTATCCAAACAATACGGTTATCTCCCTTCGGTGCGTTAGCTTCCCTTCAACCGGACATGCTAAACATTCTTCTTACGGGAACCTAACGTTACGTACGAGGTAGTCGAGTCTTGTTTTGCATTTTATTGTTTATGTAGATAACACAGAAGCTACAATATTGGCACAGGATATATGCTATATTAAGTTATGGTATTTAAAAAAAAAACTAAAATGAATGGGCTTCTATGGGGGTTAGCAGAGAAGTGGACCCTCCAGCCACCATTGATTCTTCTACTTCCGGGAATTCGCCTGCCCCCTTGGCTGTCATCTAGCTAAAAGCCACCTCCATCATATGCTACAATGTTACTACTGTATGTTCTGAACGTCTGCATTTTACAGCTCGGATGCAACGTGACGGTTCATTTAAACTAAACAACGAGTTCGGCGAATTAATATACAAGTGTGATATGGCCAAAAATGGATCTACTTCATAGGTGTGCAAATAACATACGGTTAATGGTCGTTCTAAATTACGTAGGACAATGGGAAATTCAACCAAGCAGTGGAATAAATACAGTCTATGAGTTAGACAGTAGGCTAGCACACATTTAAAAAAAACAATTCATTAATTGTATTGTTATTTATTTTGTATCACTCCCCAGTCAACCAGACAATCCAATCAACCTAATGGGGAGAGAAACATTTTATCCCACTCTGTAAAATTATTGGTGCAGCCTTATAAATGTCCCACATTCAACATTTTTGAGATAAGTGAAGGATAAATAGGACATTTGGTATGTTATTTCTCTGTTACTACTGTATATTAAACTAAATCTAATGGTCACAAATGGCTTTGATAAATCAGGTAAACAAACAATATAAGAATAATCTAACCGCCACTTTAAAGTTAAAGTTAAAATTGACTGATATTTAGCAGACGTTTTTATTCAAAGCGACACAAACTCACAATGGCAGGAATTTCAATGAAATCAAGCGTGCGGGCTTGTGTTTTGAAACTGCTACAGATGGTCCAGAAAGCAGTGGCACATCTGGTTTTCAACCACCTGAAAAGGGCACACTCCGCTGTTTATTAAGCCCCACTGGCTACCCTTAGCTGCCAGCATCAAATTCAAGTCACTAATCCTTGCTTACAAAGTGCTGGATGGGTCTGCTCCCACTTACTTAAAAGCTCTCATAAAGGTTTATATTATCCCTCGGCCGATACGAGCTCTAAGGCAGTGTTTCTTCTCGCCCATTAGTGGGCCGCGCAGCACAATCTAGTGGGCTACGAAATGCTTTCAAGTTAAAGCTTAATTTTTTTGGCGAAATACGAAGAACTGTTTTTTTGTAGAGCACAATATTAATCAAATCTATAATGGAAATGAGATGTTTCAACCATGTTAAATTTAAAGTAACAGCTATCAAAGTAGTAAGCTACATTATTTGTTCCAAGTTTAAACAACATCATCAATTCGAGGCGCTCAGTTTGACAAGATAACATTCTATGCTGTGGTGTGTTTAGGATAGATAGTGAAAAATGGAAAAGTTACAGAAGTGAAAATATGCTAATAATAAGCCTAATATTTTACGAAAAACTGAAAATACAATCCGGATTACATAAAAAAATTACAATGGAAGTGCCTAGTGTATTGAGTGTGGCTTAATGCTGTCAAATGTGGTGCTGCTGAAGCCTTCAAAACTGAAGCACAAGACACACAACTCTGTCTGGTAAGCCAGGTGACTATACTTCAATAAAAAAAGAAAAAAGACTTCAGCCCTCTCACTTTTCAAGAAGCTCTTGAAGACTCAAGAGTACCTCGTCACTCCTAACACTTCTAATGAATGGTGGATGAATGAATGTAACCATTACCAATTAAACTGAATGCAAATGTTTAATTTAACTACAAGAAGTTAGATGCCAGTTCAATAAAGTAAATGATTATGATATTTCATCATTATCATTAAAATTGCCAGTGTCTTGTGGACTGCACAAAATTTGTCATGTAGGATCACTACAACATCCTCTAGCTCAAGAACTGCTTAAGCTACAGTTTTGAAATGTTGTACACTTGGCCACATTTGCTCATATACAGTATCCTCAAGTTTCATTTGGCTCACTCAACAAAATGGCCACCAATGGCTAATCATAATTCAGCAGCCAAAACAATCTAGTGTTAATATCTTGTGATGTGAAGGTCCAAAGTAGGGTTGGGCCGTCCATCGTGATGGTTGACTGACATCACGATGGGAAGCAACCATTGTGATGCCCAGGCTATTAGGCTATTGTTACGACTAGAGAGAATTCTTGCTGATTGTCACATAGACCTAGCTCTATTATTTTTCTGAGGCTACAGCACTGAAGCGCCAAATGCACTCTTCTCCACTGTGTTAAAAAGAAACCATTTCTTCCGTTAGAGTTATAGCATCAGAAGACCTCGGCCTTTCACTGTATAAGGCTTGTATTTTGTGCATTTGGCTACAGCCCCAGATAGCAGCGGAGTGGTAATCAGGATTCGTTATTTGTAAAAGTTGCAGTGTCCTGCCTTCAGTACCCTGAACTTTGAGATCGCATCCCCTTACTTTCGCTTTCCGCTGCCCCTGCTCATGTCAGCATGACCGGTAATAACGTGGTATGAGATGCATTGCGTATGAGGTACAGACTACTGAAGATTAGCAGTCTTAAGTAGCTTTTTTTATATAATACTGCTGTGTAACTGTAGGCTATATAATTTTATGTAGAAAATGATACATTTACTTCTGTACAGACATATAGTGTTGACTGTACTCACCCTATAGCCTACTCACTCACTCACTCACTCACTCACAGATGCACTCAGACACATATTGGCTTTAAGTGTGGCTTTAGAAAACTTTGTACCACATTTTAACTTTTTGTAAAATGTACATGTCATACATAAGTTTCAGCAATCATTGAGCCAAGGGGGGAGCATTAGACTTGCAGTTTACAAGGAGTTCTTTTTTGTATACACAATTCTTTCTTTGTACTGTACATTCAGCACTTAGTGTCAGTCATATTATATATCGCGATGCGGTACATCTAGAAGTTTATTTGTTAGTTCCTTGAAAATGTTGGTTCCTCAACAACAACAACAAGCAACAGCTCAATTTTTTTGAGAAATACTTGCATGTACATTATTTTTAATAACAATGACAGTGATGGCCAATTTTGAAATGCCATTTCTGTTCACTCTAGCTTAGCAGGCAACTATCCTTTTAATAACTAAAAACCCCTTCCTAAAATACGGCATCACATTTTTCAGTGGGAACCTTGACAGGCTCATATACAATATGTTATACACCCCTGCCACGGTGGGGGAAGCTCAGTTCCTCATGGTCTCTGTCTCTTGCCCCTTGTGAACCTCGAGTGCCGTTTTGCTCAGACAGCTTGTCGCATAATGAGAAGGTCTGGAATTTCCCATGGAAAAGTGTACATTTCCATGCACTTCTCAAGGGACCTTTTGAATGAAAATCCGTTGCCATTGACAGTGGTCATTATTTACAGGTCTTAGGTATAACTTTGGGAAATCCCATTCAAGTCAATGGAGCGTTCTACTTGCATTGTGAAGAGCAGTATAATAACATAAATGAATGCATTCATAGTCTAGTGAAGACTGAAATGAGCCTACATGTCGCTTAGAACCCGCCACCTCGACACACACATTGGCATGGGAGTCGAACGCTACTTGCAAACTAAATGCGAATGCGCGATTTGATGCAGGCAAAAAGTATCGACTGTTAGTAACGAAGGTAAATGGCATTATAGCAATATAATATGACAACGGAATAGCCTAGAACTTGGGTAGGCCTACTAGCGTTTATGCACTAGTGGTGATAGATAGTCTACAGCTAATGTGAATCATGGACTATAACCAAAGATAGTAAAGAAGATTATTTGCACCTCCGTTCACCACATAAAGGACTGGACTGCACCCTTCACAAACTGTAAAAATTAACTTTATTCGTTTTTTTTATAGTTTTATTAGTTGAATTGAAAACTGAATTGTGCTCTGGAATGCTTAACTCACATGACTCCTTTGGAGAATGCATAGACTGTATAAAATAGAGATTTTGGGTGAAGCATTTGCACCGCCACGGCGACATCTACTTGGCTGGCATATGAACCTGTAGACATGGCCTTAGGCCCAGCCTAAGCAATCACATTTATCATGGATTCCTAACGTTAATTCCTACTTCGCTTAACCGTTACAAACTGATAATAAACCTGGCAGTCAGGAAACAATGTATTTTCCTTTGCTGTATAAATTTGTCTCAAACAAAATAGTTTTTGATGTTTTGCAGCTGTTGCTACTGCCGTTTACCACAGCAACTTTTGATTTTTAAACAAATCCTCTTTCATCCCTGGTTGGCTCGCCATCCTGGAAACATAAGCACATTGGGAGGAGTCAGGTTAGTATCTCACTGAAATAAAAATGAGCAGAGATACTAGGCGGGCAGGGTCAGACTAGTAGGCAATCATTTTGTTGAACCAAATGGGACTTTTCAGCCAATGTAGCCAAGTGTAAGTTTATCAGAGTTCCAAAGTGAAACAGTTACATGTGCCAGAGGAAGGGCACCCTCTGGACCATATTTCACATGGAAGTAAAATTTTAGTTCTTAATTTGTTCTAGATTTTGTAATGTAAAGTTCCTCATTGAGATTTCAAATTTGCCATGTGTCCAAAGAATGTGGTAGTGATGCATGGTGTCAAATTTCCTGAGGTTTGAACTTTTAAGTCATAAGATATTGGCCAGTGTAGAGCTGGATTTTTACATTGATGTAACTCACTAGAGGCCCTATTGTACACCCAACAAAAAAAGCGACACAAGGCTTGTTCTTATTTTACACCCAATTCAGTGATTAATTTATCGCTATGGGCTCCACTGTGTTAATTAACAAAATAGCTGTGGTCTGGTGCATGATCCAAAAATCACTATCATACACCTTCTAAAAATCATTATGCCACTAAAGGTAAAAAGTCTAAAGTGAAAGGCGCATATAAAGCATAGCTGTAGACCAGTGGTCCCCAAACTACGGCCCGCCACTTCATTTTAGGTGGCCCCCCAAAACATGTCCGTGGTATATAGGATCCGGCCCGCACGGGAGTACGACATCGTCAAACTATAACCTCCGTAATTTCCCCCATTCATTCTTTATAGCGGGTCTTAACAGTACACATGTAATACTCTTTTTGTCCACTGGTGGTTGTTTTGGCGCTGTTTCACGTTTGCCATCGAAAACGGAATGAAATGTATAGTAGGCCTACCTGCAAACAATTTAAGAGGCCTCTGCTGACTGCATCAGTGCTCAAAGTATTCTAAAAAGTCAAATCAGGTGAGTGAAAGTTAGAATGGTGGTCATTTTAGATGTTTCTGCCACCACTTCATAAAACTCATAGTTTGAGAACTTTAAATTATTTGTAGGATATTGCTTGTTCACAACTTGAGCTGTGTATGCAAAGTTCAGAGTTCAAAATATAAATAATATTTTGGGACTCCCTGCTTATAGTTTTGAGAATGCTATTATTAGTATTATTTCATTTGAGCTACATTTTACACTGATATGGCATGATGGCAATATAAACACAGATAACAATGGTATTAAATTGCAATAGCCTATAGATTAAATGTAATAGAATATTCAACTAAGGTAGACTGCCTTTGTTCACAGCGCTAAGCTATTTATGGTTACTGATATACTCAGTCTCTGGCTCTCTCTTAGAGCCAGGCATAGTGAGCTGGCCCTCGGAAGAAAAAGTTTGGGGACCACTGCTGTAGACTGTCTGAGATGTAAGCAGCCATTAGCAACAAGTCCCAAACAACTCTGCATCTTTAGGATTTTTATTCAGTCATTTGCATATTATTAGTGGTTCCATTATAATGGAAATTCCCTGTGTTGCATACACAGTCTCGTGTGAAAGCAGATTCCTTCAAATGCACTGACTGTCAAAATACTGACACGCTGTTCGATGTTGTGCTACTTGCTGTTAAATGAAATGACAGATGTCACTCTTTTTGGTTTAAAGGATGTTATGCCCAAAACACACCCATGAGAGATTAAGAAATATAAGAACAACCCTTTTGAACAATGTGCCAGGCCTCTGATCACAATATCACACAAAATCACATACATTTAATTAATTTGCTGTTGAATGTGGACTGGACACACCTTAAACTTTGTGTCTCTGACCAGGCGTTTTAGAGCGCTAAAATAGAGCCCTAGGGGTGCGAGTTTTACAGTGAAGCGGTAAAGGTGGGGACTGCAATGGCTGAGACCTCTCTGAAGTGAATTTAAATAAACAAATCACTTCAACCAGCTTTACATTTTGTTCTGTCTATCGGCAAATACATGTAAACATTCCTTTATCGTAAGAAAGGGACATTCTGCTGTCCTATGTAAAAAAACTAAGCAGGCTGCAAATCATTAACACGTCATGGCAGGGCCATGCCGGCCATTAAAGTAAGGGTAAGGCTATTTGCACCCCTGGTACAATTAGCAGTGTATGCTATTCGTACCCTGGTGCAATAAGAAGTGAATTCTATTCATACCCCGGTGCACACAGCAATGTGTCCTATTAGTACCCCGTCTGGTACAAATATCAATGTATGCTATTCATACCCCGGTGCACACAGCAATGTGTTCTATTAGTACCTCGTCTGGTACACATATCAGTGTATGCTATTTGCACCCCTGTGCATTTAATCTGGCATATTGATCACACAATGTAATATATATATATATATATATATTTTGTTTTAAAAAAACAAGCAACATGTTTTTTTGTTGTTGTTACATAACAGAGTGTGAATAGCTCAGCTGTGTAATAGACACTCTGAATAAGGTATGCTGTTTGCATCAATGTACAGTTAGAAGTGGATGCTATTCGTACCCTGGTGTTTATAGTACCGCATGCTATTTACACCCTGGTGCCTGAACTAGCTAATTGTTGCAATCAAAACTTCCGTTTGAGAACCGATTTCTTGTTCAAATTGCGCGCCTTCTCTCCAGAGACGTTGGTACACATGCACACTCACTCTGCCAAAACGCATCACACGGGAATCGAACCCTGGTCTCCCAGCCAGGGTGCCAGCCCTTCCCTGTGACCACTGCACTATCTGCTTCCACAAGGAGTTGAGGTTTGCAGGTAAACTTATAGTTTATAGGCCATAACGTCATATTCACGAAATTTCTGTTAGCTAACAAACTGACGGTTTTATGTGTTCACTAAACAAAGATTATGAAAATAAAACACAACCTTTCCATCTCAAATTTAATTTGAACAGATATTAGTGCTGAAACCGTTCAGAATTCTTCACTTTCTGCTGACGAAAAAACGAATGTCGGCCATGTTTTTTGGGCACGCGAGCAACATGTTTTTGTTGTTATGTAACAGGGTGTGAATAGCCCAGTTGTGTGGCCAAGGCTATTCGTACCAGGGGTACGAATAGACACTCCGTTAAAGTAATGTGCTGAATTGATATTTGCAGTTTATAGAGGTTTCACATCATTATTCAAACTAATCTCTAATCTCAACTTCATGCGTGACGATCGTTAATTAAATAGGTCCACTCCCTTCCATTGATACAGTACGCCTAAGTGCTTAATTTGGAAACAAAGTAGCCTAGGTGCATGAGAACATGTAGGCGGACAGGAGCACATGAAAGTATCATTGGTTATTTAAAACATAGGCTACAAAAAGCACATATATAGATAACGTCAGATGGCTACATTATTTATAACCATGGCCTATCCACAGATACCTAGGCTTAGGCCTAATATCGTATTTCAATGCATGACCAACATAAATTAATCAAGGCAGACAAACTAATCTTCCTATGTCAAACTTGTGGTGTTGTCATTCAATTCATTCATCTCCTTTTGCACCTCTTTCCAATTAATTCTAACACCAGATGAGGATAGAATATTACAATAAGAGGCCTATCATAGTTGACAGATATTACCTGCTAAGGCCATTTTTTGGCATCATCACAGAGTAGGCTATATCCCATTGGGATTCCATTGGAGATTATGAGTTAGCGCAGCTCATATAATTGAATATGTAATATCGCATATGTTTTGCTCAAAATCGTATTGCAATGGATTGACAAAATAACAGCCTAGTTAGCTGTGAGACAATATTTAAAACGGGTTTGAAAAGCTACAACCATGTGTTCATGAATTTAATTGCTTGGTAGAAGATGGAGCGGAAGACATTTTAACCCTACATAGGCTTATTATTCTTTGAAAAAGTATTAAGATCAGATGGCTAACAATAGCCTATTGATATTGTAAATTCTACTGTAATATCGCCTGACTCATTCAATTTAAAGGTAATGCTCTGCTATTGGTCGACTTCAGCCAAATCTTTTATTAATTAACCTCTGCCTACTTTGTGCGTCTGACTTGCTCTGGCCAGTGTGTATCCACTGTCGGCAAAATATGCTGCCAATTTCGCACCTCAGGTGTTGATACTCCACAGATGATCCTGACGTGGTGCCAGGAATATATCTACAGTGGAACAAAATGTTTACGGTATAAAAAAAAGCTTTAGTGTTGTTAATCAAAAGTCAACAATGTAAAAGAAATGGAAAGGAAAAACTTTGACAAACCCTTGATGACTGCGCTATACTAACGCTAGCGGTGGTCATGATAAACTGTATGCTGCATCAATGTGCATACAGACTGATAAGTGATGGCTTCTCACTTCAAGTAACTGCTACTAGCAGGAACCTGTAAGCAGTTTTGTGTATCAGGTTTCCTATTGTCTCAGCAGCATTTACCCCCATTTATTTTTTTTCTCTCAAGAATGACAAGCCCAAGTTATCAGCACAATAATCTTTGTGACAAAGGTTAGCTTTGCATTAGAATTCCAGTGACATTTTAACTGAACAGCTCAGAGAGGGAAGTCCACAGGTGAAGACACCTGCCACCACTCCAGCAGCCGCTTATCAAGCCTAGCATGACAAATAATTCAGCAAGCCTGTCACTGAAGACAGCTGGGAGATTTTTTTTTTTTACTTTGAGATACCTTGGCAGTGCTTGTATTAAATTGCAAGAGACTGCTGCTCCATTAAGCTTGAGCAAAATGAAGTGTCGGCAGGCCTACTATCAGCTATTGTGGCCTGTGTTAGTTTGCAAGAGTGTAACAAGCTTGCTTGGGAACAGCATTAGTGTGTAGGGGTCTGTCACTTATGGTTGAGTATGTGACATGTCAAGACTTCTGGCATTGCAGTTGGCACTGGCATGTATGTTAACCTGGAAATTTGGGTTCAAGGTTGGGTGGAGCTCCTGCTTTTTGTATTTAACTAAAGTGAGCTGCTAAAGCCCTTTTGTGGTCTAGAACTTGCTGGAACATGCCGTGTTGTCTATTGTTTGCTGAAGTAGTAGCAGTAATAATTTGTTGCCCTCTTCAAAATCAAAACGCAAAAGAGCTGCTATGCTACAGGAATTCGGAGATCTTTTTCTACAGACTGTTGTCGGTGAATTCCCTTTATATTATATGTGAGTTATGCATTATGACGCATATTTTGTTTGTTTATTGTTGCGCTTCTCAACCAGAGGGGGACCCGAGAGCAAATCGTGTTAAGGGTGACTTTATTTATAAAATATATGTATTTTATATGCTAAAATATACACAAATAAATTAATGTATTTTGGAATCAGAGATTAATCTTACATATTAACAAATGATTATGTTAATAAACTATGTCAGTGTGTATGAAAAATAACTGAACTCAGATTTTGGTGGGCTTAATGGGTACGCTTACAGTACCCTACAAAATTGTGTTTCCTATTGTTTATTTAGATTTTTGTTTGTTCATCATCGGCCCACAAAAATAGTTCTAATCTTGCCAAGCAACGCAACACCAGAGAGATTCAAGTTCAGTGAGAGGCTTGTGCAGTAACTTGTATACCCTAGGCTACGTACTTGTCTATATGTGTCATATTAAATTGAACATTAACCTACTCTTTATTTACTCAATTTTCTCACTCAAATGTGATGTTAGGAAATTGCTGCTCTCTTACTTTGAATGAATGGAATGTTTGTGTTGGATAATTTAACTGTTAGGGCCTATACAAGTGGTTGACATATCTTGGTTAATAGTTGATATTAATATTTCAATTTTGATGCTATTTGGAACTATTGTAACTATGTGTAGCCTATGCATCCCGACTGCTGTAGGCTACCTACCACTCTGCCTACCACTCTAGTTGTAAACAAATGGTGATGTGACATTATGACGTAGGTGCAAAACCTTAATATGTGGAGTGATTACTAACGATAAAAACTTACTCTCGTCCATTTCGAAACTAATTAATAGTTTGCCCGGATCTAACTGTTCTAACTGTATAATTCACATTATGACTCCCACCATGATAAACTTTGTTGTATACGGTGCAGTGGCCAGTTGAGATTTGCAGTCCACAAAACAAATAGCCTATATTGGCTAATGATACTGGACAAGCTCTAGACCAGTGTTTCTTGGTGGGTCGGGACCCAAAAGTCGGTCGCGGAACCATTCTGGGTGGGTCGCACAGCTTGTGGTTAAAAATAAAGAAAAAAATTGCCAATTTAAAATGCTACCTTATCAGATCTAATATTGGACCTTTATTTTGATAAACTTTATTCATAGCCTACATATCAGTCATTGCCATGACATAGACAATGTTTATGTGACAGGTCACGTTAGACATCATTTTAGTGGTAAACGCAAGTAGGCTGCTACTCTGAATATTGAAGTAGCCTACAGTAGGCTCGGATATGTATTCACTTAAACTGAGGACAAAATAGGACAGAAACCCCATTGTGTGGTGTGCAGTAGATGGCTGGCACATGAGAGCATGAAACCATCAAAACTAAAATGCCACATGGAAACAAGGCACCCCTGTCAAAGTCATACCTGTCGATTACTTTGAAATGTGACATCAAGTGTTGAAGACTTCACAAATGTAGGATAATGCCAAACATCCGCATGTTTCAAACAAGTAGGCCTACAGGCACTTCGCTTGTCTTACCATGTAGCTCACCATATCCATATATAAAATATATATATGGATCGCGACTTTATGAACATGGGAAATTGTGGGTCCCAAAGCCACACCAGTTGAGAACCACTGCTCTAGACGTGATGTGTCTACTGTACCCTGTGATACCGGAACAACCTTCAGTAGGATTTGAATTTCCCCTTGTGAAAAGTATGCATCCATGAAATGTGTCATTTAGAGACAGTACTGTCACAACTACTGTGATATACAATACATTGTTACCCGTATCTGGAAAGCAGGCAGTACTGTCAAACTTCATCTTCTGCAGTCATGTGGATGCTGTTTGGACAAGTAATAAAGGGAGCAAACTAAATAGATTAATGATCAATTTTAATAATCCATTATTCATAGTGATTTGTGCATCTCGGTAAATAAACCCAAAATTTGTCATAGCAAAGAGGAACCCTGAATGGTGTAATTAGACACCATTTCTACTTTTTGCAGTTCCTGGTCTCCTTGTGACTTTTTCTACTCTCTCTATAAAAGTCTGGCCTTGTGGGAGGCATAGAAAAGAAGTTGATGGGTGCTTTAGCTAGCAGTCAGCATCAGAGGGGAAGGAAAGACAAATTAAAAAGAATTTAAAATTTAATTTCTCATCTAATTCTATGCCCTTTTGAATAGCATTAGCAAAATCATAGTAGATGTCATGATCCCATGCACCTTTGAGATACTATGTTTGTATGCCCTAGGAGCCATGTTGGACATGTCATATTGTTTAGTATAGAACTTCCACATCTATTAGGATACTTGTAAATCTTGAGGGACATATGATGCAAAATGTATGTAATGTATGGTCACAAGCTTGCAGTGCGTGCATCTTTGTAACAAAGGAATTATACAGTATTCAAGGAGTGTGATGCGAATATTGCCATTAGTTGCATCGAAGACCTGATAGCATTTTAATTTTTAAATCCTTGAATTCCCCGAGAAGCTCATTATGAAGGAAAGACTCCCAGAAGTAATTAATTCATAAGGTTTTGATATTGGTTTTGATGCAGCTGACATGGCCACCTAACTCAGTGGGGCTGTGTGAGAGAGGGTGTATGTGCTGAAGATGAAGAGAAAAGGGACTTGGGTGACAGACTATCTTTTATTTCTTTTCCTTGCTGTATCACCCTTGTCTTTCTCAGAGAGCAACCATAACTTTATTTCAAAGGATACGTAGGTGCAGGCAAGTTTGCCTGAGGATCAGCTAGCTGTGTATGTTTTGTACTTGACTTGAAATGTTTCAGTAAAGCCCATTACAGCAACTGCAAAGGAAGAGTTTCTATGATTTCATAACATAGGTGGGCCGTGGGCAGGCTTAAGATCTGCAGTCAACATCTTTATATTGAATAAAACAGTGACATTGCTGACTATATTGCCCAAAGACATTAGCTAGCATTTAAGCAAGCTTCTAGCAGTACAAATTAGGTTCTGGTGGTTTTTGCAATGCTTTGCATACCTTTTAGGTAGATAGCTTGCTCATGTTTTTATTTTATTTATTTATTATTTTTTTTTAGACCAATGGTCCTTTTATGGTTTTTAAAGTATAAAGCAATACAGCAATGACCTGCTTCCTTGTAAAATCTTTATGGCTTAAAAACCTGTGTTTGTAGAGTTACTGACCTACCTTTGTCTTCTTCCTGTCTCTGGTGTTTCTCCCCAGGAAATTCCTACTAATGGATTGTCTCATGGGAGCTGTATTACTGGACAACAGGCATTGAATTGACGACTAAAGACTCGTAAGAAGACTGAGGCAAGGTATTGACTACAGTCATTTTTATAAAATTTCTCTACACTTAAGTGGTAAACTAAGTGGTTATTTTGGAAGGACATGCCCTTTTTGATAGTACAGTTGCCACTGAGTGTGCAAATGTATGAGAACATAGGCGACTTCTTAAATCACAAAAAAAACTTTTGTGAATGTACACGTATGTGCTCAAAGTGGGTTACATTCAAATCAGTTTATTACAGTATGTATTTGTTTGATCACATTAACATATTTGGAATAAGTGCCAGCCCCAGTTTGTGCTATATGAACAAGTGATTACAGAATGTTTAGCTGTATAAAAAGCAGCTCTAGTGAGAAGATGAGCAAAGTTTATTGTCCGTGAGATTTACATAAAATATGAATTTGTCTTTTGGCAATCAAACAACATAGTGAAAAGCAGAATACATACAGTACATGTAATACATAAAACACACACACACACACACACACACACACACACACACACACACACACACACACACACACACATATATACACATATATCATACAGTACATAAGTCTACACTTATCTGTACCAAGCATCAAATGACCATAAACCTGTTGGATAAAGTCCACTTGTTCAAACAAACTGAGAGAGGTTGACCCAAAAGGAATTCAGCTCAACTAGAAATGGTTGTTTCTCTGTCTCGAAATAAATTTTTCAGGTACACCAATAGAGTTCGGGCGACTACGTCACGTTTGGGTAGCAACAGCCATTTTCCTGGTACACTAAAGGAAGATACAGTGATTACTAATGAGAAAGTAGTGAGCGTCAAGAGGAGATGAGAAAACAAATTGACCGTGATATAAGCAAATGTGAGCTTCTTCACAACAACGAAATGTATAAGAAGGCAACTGAGTATTACTTAAATAGAATAAAGACCATTATACCATGGTCTAGGTTGAAACGGGTGTCGTTTAAAAAGTGATATACTACACCTATAAAATTATTATGATGTTGCTTGACAACGACTGAGTTAGTCCGCTCAGCTGTGACTTATCAACATTCCACAGCGTTGCGATAAACAGCTGAAAAAACTAACGATTTTAGCTCTAAAACTCATTTAGTATTAATAATTGATTTCATATTTATTTATTTCGTAAGTGACCATGGTATTAACGGGATAATGCCCTTCAATGCGTCCATTATCAGAAATAAATGGACTTCGCGGAAGCAACCGTCCTCCGCTTCGCATTGGACGGTTCACGCCTCCGCGTTATTTCTGATAATGGACACCTCGTCGGGCATTATCCCTTACTTAAATGCTGTAGATTGTCTTTTGTTCTGTGGACTGTGAAACATTGAGTTCACATGAGTTTGCCAACTGATGTTACGAAGCTGTAACTTACTTACCAACTTTCCATGTTGGCCAACATTTGCGACATGTTGAACCTGTCAGTAGTGAAAAATAGAGGTCTATTTGACGTAAGTCATGCCTACCCCATTGGATTTCTATCTGTACAGTAGCCGCCGTTACTGTGATTCCCACAATTCTTAGCAATTTACGACACAATCCCAAAGTCTAAGTAAGTAGATTCTAAAAAGTATAACTTATCTGTTGGTATTCTCATGTGATAATTCACTGAAATAAGCCATGCCCGATTGCAATGACCAGGTTGTGTCAATATCCTAAATGCCTCTCCAAATACATCTAAATTGGTTACTTGCTTGAGGAAAAAAGCCTGTAAACTCATCCAGCATTGGGAACACATAAAATGTATCTCAAGCAATGACTGTCATACAGATAAGTCATTTCCAGGCCAGATCACCCAATTATTTGACAACATATTTAGGTTAAATTCAGAAATTTAGAAAAAAATAGAACTTTCTAGTAGGTGTATAGAAACATCATCCTTTTTTGAGAAATAATTTAACCACATTCTAGTTATAATCATTGACATCCCTTCACTGAATTCTGTGGCACACTTAAAATGCAAATTATAATGGAGCTACTGAGAGATTATTTCTGGGTGTATACGTCATAACGTGTCTGACGGCTACCACACAGTAATTGGAATGTTTGGGAAGGCCCACACACTGTGCTTCAGAATGATATATTGTTGTCACTGGCCCCTTATAATCTGACGAGCAGGCACTCAAATTTTCTGGAATTGACAAGTATAACACTAGAACCAGTAAGCATTTTTCACCCTTAATATAGTGAAGCTTTTGTAAATCCTCATGATTAGAGCACAATATTACTAGAGACTGGCAGGATGACCTCTGGGATATTAAGTAATGTTTTAAGTTAAATTCAAAGATGTGTAAGTATAAGTATGTATACTCTTTTGATCCCGTGAGGGAAATTTGGTCTCTGCATTTAACCCAATCCGTGAATTAGTGAAACACACTGTGAACACACAGTGAGGTGAAGCACACACTAATCCCGGTGCAGTGAGCTGCCTGCAACAACAGCGGCACTCGGGGAACAGTGTGGGGTTAGGTGCCTTGCTCAAGGGCACTTCAGCCATGCCTACTGGTCGGGGTTCGAACCGGCAACCCTCCGGTTACAAGTCCGAAGCACTAACCAGTAGGCCACCCCCACCTTTGCACACCTATGAACCTCTCATACATCTACCTGGTATATCTGACACACTCGTGCTGGGTTAGACCTCATATCCCAACTACTTCATGACCACTTTAAATTGTTCACCTTTCCAGCTTCTTCATTAAATATCAAGCGGGAAAAGACCATTTACTGGAAAAGACCATTTAAAATTACGCCACATAATTATTTCAATTGCACAAAAATTCTGTCATTGAATAATACCCCATCTTGACAATAGCCAAGCTACACTTGAGAGTTGGGGTGAACACTATATGTCCTAAAAAAGGTACATCATGATTCAGACTTGAATTTAATAGCTCTAAATTGCAAAGAGAAACACGGCAGAAACAGAATTTGTATATTTTGGATTTAGGATATTTTTGTGAAAATTGGATTTGTCAAGATTATGACGGCATGTCATGACAGAAACAAGTTTCTATGTTGACTGAATTATACCATGGCATCTAACAATATATATTTTAGAACAATGATATTCAGTTGGTCTTGCCTGAATATGATGGAAAAATACAACTTGTTCCATCTTGTACGTTCTGTCTATCCTTTTTTATTTTCAATACCTGTATTCAGTATCTCATTGTGATAAAAGAGCTGCTGCCGGACTCTGCCTCTTAGCTGTTATTGATTTGTTTTTCATGAAGGAATATTACACAGTGGGGAACCTGTAGAGAAAAGAGAGAAGTGTGGTATGACATTATCACATGGATCTTAGCTTTAAGAAACCAGCCTGTGTGTCAGAGCCAGGCTGCTCTCATGCTGGAACTATAGGCCGTAACTGGAGACCTTTGCATTCCTATTCACTGACCCTCAAGATCCTCGTCAGGGGAGATTTATGAACAAAAGCTTTGGCACAATTGCCAAGAATCCTCGGACTCACTCAAAATATTTTTAGACTGAATGAAATATACATTTATTTTTTTTATTTTACAGGATGACTTTGGTTGTCAAAGTTTCAGTTTAGTTCTGTTGACAGTTACACATCACCAGTGATAACCTTTTATTTGAATGTGGTCAAGAGATGTGGGAATTTATTCAGTGACTTGGTTGCTTGGAGTTGTGTCTTTTTCTTGCATTTTAAATAAGAGATGGAGGAACATTGAAAGACTGCAAAATTCATTATACATAGCCGACACATGCCACCAATTCCCAACTACAAGCCTCTTCCATGTCACAAAGGTTTCATGAGGCGTTTCACAAGAACAAAGCTTTGTGTGCTCATTAGTATGAAGTTATATTGACCATGGTACCTGCATGTACTTGCTAAAACTGCTCATTCTTGTATGTTTATTTGTGAGGCAAGAACCAGTTTGCATTCTTCACATCAAACGTTTTCTCATATTGCTTTCAAATGCAGACTTGACTGCTTGGGTACTGGAGGTGAAATTCTTTCTATATTTGAGTAGTGCTCTAATCAGCCCCATCCATGCCTGACCAGTATGCAGCTTTGCAATTCAAAAAGTGTGTGTGTGTGTGGTGTGTGAATGTGTGTGGTAATGCATTTGTCTGTCCTTTGGGGTTTTAAATCAGGGCTCAAACAGAAGTCTGTTTCAGAGAGACATAGCCTTGTGTGATGGGTCTGTTTATTTAATACAAGGTCATTCATGTCAGTGCTCTGGTATGGAGCAGTTGGACATTGAAGGATTTTTTAAGTCAAAGGTGCGGACTTGCATGATTAGTTTATGTAGTGTGTGCTGTTTAGTGAAATAAAGTGTACATGAAATTAAATTACATGAAAGTTAATGTTGATATAGTCATCACTATAAGTCTAGCAAAGATTGCAATCAGAAAGCATTGAAACAGTACAGTTTAAACCTTCCAATTTCAGTGTGACTATGTAATCAATAAGCTGACATAGATGACATACAATTTGAGTCAGTTTTACACCAGCAAAGATGACAACATCGTTATATGCATTATGACCAACAAATTGGTCCTGTTCAAAATAATTGATTAAGCTGACATGTTAATATGTGTGACCTGACTGAAAACATGCTGTCACTCACTGAGAAAGGGAGCACTCAAGGTGTCATGGGAACAAAGCTCTTGAGAGAGCTGTTAAAGTGCAGCCTGTGTTCTGAAACTGGTTTACAAGAAGTAGTGTTAGTTTTGTCCTGATCAGACATTATGAAAAAAATATATATTCTCGGACTGGATTAGTTTTTGTTAGCTGTAGTATGTTCTACTGTTTGCAAATTGATCATTGAACATTTCCTGCTGCTGAGCTTTTCCGCTGCTAAGCTCCACAGTATTTTGATTTGAACTTGGTCCAACCACATATACAGTACACTTTGGCTGAAAAATGCCACTTCAGCATAACTTAAGATGTCGTGGAATCTCATTAACCACAGTTCTTGGGACAGGACCTCTGGGGACATTGTTTAGTTCACAAACTTCAGGATGTAGAAAGCATTGTATTCCAGGGCTCCAGAGTCTAATCATTTTGGTCACATATACAACCAAAAACTTTTAAGTTCAGCTAGAAGATTTTCATATTCTGCTCTCTGTAAACAGGGCCATTGCAGCAGGGCAGGCAAGGCAGGCACCCACGGACAGCTCCTTAAGATAGTCCACAGCCATCACAATTCTGGAGGACCCCCCTGAAATATATGATTTTGTGCAAAAGATGAGAATAACCAAGGGTGTAGGTTTGGTCTCAGCTTTGGTGGGCACACAGCCCAGCCCAGCATGGCCTCACTGTTTGGTCCTGGTTTATAACTACTGTACTTTGTATGACTGAATATTTGATATTGGATATTTTTCCAGGAACTACAGAGGCTACATTTCAATATGGAAAGTAGCAGTAGTTTGCATTTTACATTTATAGTGCTGATTCTGGAAAGGCACCATAGTCTTTCTTTTATTTCTCTGCCATTGTGTAGGCTACACTCACAAATATATTACATACACAGAATATACTGTAGAAACAGGAAAATGTCTCAGATCCACTGTTTATTGCGACTGCAAGATTTTAACTTCAGGTAAACAGTCAGTAACATACGTTGCATTCTATCATGATGGCGCGACTTCTATTCTGTTGTGCTATATGCGACTCTCCGTACTGCAAACCCCAAATCAACATGACTCCTATTTTTGGTTGAAAGATTAAAGAAGCTAGGTTTAGCTGCAACAATATCCTGGGTAAATATCCTGGGTAACATATACCATCATATACCAGTTAATACTACTTTCCACAGTAGAATCCGCATTTGAAGGTCATGTTAGGCTACAAGTTGTAGTTGCTAGTTTGTGTAGTTTATTTTGCCTACTTACACTCTGTGTAATGAAAAATCTTCGTATGTCCCTTTTCTTTTACAAAGCACTGAAAAGGACAAAAATGTACATGCTGAAGGGCAAAGGGAATATTTAAATGTTTTACCCTGGTCTTTTTTGGGGTATGTATTGGCAGATAGCCCTGATAACTTACTGTTGTTGCTTTTATTTTATTTTATTATGACCGCGGCGCAACGAAGCGGTCATATAGGTTTAGTCAGATTTTTTCTTTTTTTTCTTTTTTTTTCTTTTTCGTATGGCCAAATTTCCGTCAAGGATTCCCGGGACACTGAAAGACCGGGGTACACGAAACTTGGTGGGCATGTAACCCCACATGGATAGCATGGAACCATCGTTTTTCGTTTTTACTCTGTAGCCCCCCGCTGGACTGGACCCCCCGAAAGGAGGGTAGGGCAGACACAGTTTTCTGTGAATATCTCGAGAACCGTAGGGTTTAGGAGGACCACCTTTTTTTTGTATGTTGATCTCAAGGGGCCATGTCAACCCATTCCATAACCACTCATTTCATGTATAGCGCCACCTAGTTAAACACAAAAAAGTAAAAATGAGGTGTTGTAATCGCAGGTATCTGTGACCTAACATGGTCAAAACTGAACGAAATTGGAAGTGTAGGATCATTATGACACCCTCTGAATGCATGCCAAGTTTCGTGGAATTCCGTTCATGGGGGGGGCACACAATAAATTAATTTATGTGTACATTTAGTGACCGTACACCAACAGAGTTTTCTGTGAATATCTTGAAAACCGTAGGGCCTAGGATAACCAATTTTTTGCGTATGTTTGCCTCCAGGGGCCATGTTAACCCATTCCATATGCACACATAAAGCATAAATGCATAAAGAGATACACACGCACACACATACATTCACAGTAATCATACGTATGACACATACTCACACAGTAGACATATGTACGCATGCATGCACATGCACAGACACAGGCACATACGCAGGCACACACACAAGCACATGCGCACACACACACACACACACACACACACCCACCCACCCACCCCCACACACATAAACATAAACATGTACACGCACACATGCACACAATTCAAGAATTTCTCAGAATTATGAACAGGCAAAAAGGGGGTGGGGTTGTAAAAATTTTTATTTTACTCGTGACATCTATGAACTAATCATGTTTTGATACTTGTTGTCTAGCAGATACTAGTGAGAATTGAGTGTGCATAATGCAATTCAGTGAGACAGTTAGAATCAAGCCTTTCAGCGTGACTTATTTTTGTGGAAAAAATGTGCTGGACTGGGCGGCAGTCATATTTTGTACCGCTCTGCGGTACATCTAGTTTGTGTGTGTGTCAGATAACCCTCCTTCGGTTTCAGCCAATCAAATGACAGAGTTTCTTTTACTGTCGTGCTGGCGGTCGGAATCGGATCAAATAGCACAAAGGAGTTCGCTAAAATATTGGTGGAGACAATTTTGTCATCTCAAAATATTGATAGGTACAGTCACCATTGTCCCCATCTAAACCTACGCCCATGAGAATAACATGTCCAGAAGCAGAAAGCCCCTGCAAAATTATGATAGGTGGTTGATAGGAGGGAAAGAAGGCAATTAACAGGGGAAATAACAAACCAGTGGTTAGTGAGAACCTCTTGTGTTGAATAATGTAGGTATGACTGTTTCATTTGTCCAGATAAAGAAGGTTCATAAAGATCTTGAAAATAGGCATAGATGTAGTCCCCCCCCCCCTTCCCCCCCAGACAAACTAGAAAGGCAGCAGAAGGCAAATAAACATCCATTTAGATGTAATGGCAGAAACATGTTGCCCACAAATCCACAAATTTGCATAATAACCAACTAGCACCAGGCTGGCTCTATTGTAATACCAGTTTTTACCATGTGTGGTGTTGTATTAAACAGAATTAAACGGAAGAGTGGCAGTGTTCAAGACAATTATACAGAATTGCTCTTTTGAAATTTTTAGTGCATCCCTGTAACAAACCCCACCCCTGGAACCTTGCTCTCCTGGGTACTAAACCTGCTTTTGGACCACAATACTTGTTGGTATGGCAGTCAGAGTGCATACTCAACTGTAGTGACACTCCGTTACACTAACCTCATTTGGGAAGCGAGATCATGCGCTTCATGCACACAGGCCTCCCTCTCGGATCCAGGGATCAGGATTATTTCTGTTCCATGTTAAAATCCGTATTTCAAATACAAAATTGTATTTTGTCATTTGTATTATATTGGATTGAAGAAAATGGCTTTGTATTTTGTCAAAATACTTTATTTGTGTGTGTTTTTGTATTTTAAGAACATTGCAAAAATGCTTTCTTTCAGGCGTCTATTATGCAATGACGAATTTAGCATTTCATATAAACATAGTATTAGTATTTTCTATAAGTAGTGACACTATTCCCAGTCAGAGCCAGTGAAAATGTGGCATTCTTTTCTTCTTTGTAACTTCACTGATGATGCAATACCCACATTTTTCTCTCTGTTACAGGCTTACCTTACCTTATCTTACATACCTTGGTGGCATGGAAAGATGAATGAAGTGCAGATGTATTATTCTAAGAGTGTTCACGTGAAGTTCAAGGTCCTTGTGTCAATCTGTAAACATGATGAACAGAGGATGTATCTTATAAGTGATACACAGAACTTTGTTTGTGATTTGTTGGTGCTTGTTGGTGTTTTTAAACTTCGCACTAACCATAAAATATAATTTTATGTCAAAGGCCTGTATGGTGAGGATGCAGTAGCTGTTAGTGCAGCATATATTCTCCGGTCTCCCTAGGTTTACTAAGTTACTGATATAATGAAATGGGGTGGATCAGTTGAAGCACAGACAAAGAAATATATAGTTGCATTTTTTTTTTTGAGAGAGAGAGAGATAGAAAGAGAAAGAGAAAGAGAGAGAATGCAGCCGGCTCCTCGAGTGAAAGGACTTACATTTCCTGTGTGTCCAGTTTCAACAGGTGTAACATGCTTGCACACACATACTCACATAGGCACACGGAACAGGTACAAGAGGAAGTGATGTCAATCAATAGGAGAACAGGTTAGTTGAGTGAAGGTGAGCCAGGAAGCAGCTTGTGCTAATTTCTTTACATGAGTTGCAGGCTTGTATTACAGCACAGCTGAAGGGAGCCAGTGAATTCATGGGAACCTATTGAATATCTGATTCTCCTGCGAGTTGACTCTAGAGGAGTAGGGACCTGACAATGGGAGACATTCGAGATTTCCAGACTCATCCAGCCCAGCGAGGTAAATTTTTGTGTTGCCTCACATTTCCTCGTTAATGAGGGACTTAAGCTGCTGCAGTTTATTTGCTCTCTGACTCCTGTTGCAGTAGGATTTCTTCATTCTATCAGTATGTACCAGTGTGACAGGAGCCGTTCTCTCTTTCTGATAGTCTTGCCAAGGTGGCTGCCCCCTCTGTCTGACTCATTTCAGGAAAGAGAAGAGGGTCTAGATTAGCAAGTTGCTGTAGCAGCACTGGTTGCTCACTCTCGGTGTATTTTCACTGTATCGTCAGTATCTACAGAGGGATATCACTTAAGAAGTAAGATTATTGTTTTGTATGGGGGACAAAAACATTTTCAGCTTGTGAGATCTCTTAAGTCTGTTTAGTGTGTGCAAATTGCACAACTACATTGTGTTGGTGTTTCAGTTGTTTAAGCTGTGTTTGAGTGCTGGACATCATACCATTTAGGTTTTTTTTTCTTCTATTTTTACCCTCTGGTGTTTCAGTGCTTGCACTAAGACACGTGTAGAATGTGCCTTGAGTCAACAATTTTTTTTTTTTTTCCATGGTAGTAGAACTACTGTTTGTTCTCTTTCTTGTTGCTATCGGGGTATATTCTAGTTGTATTCTGTGTTCCTAAGTGTTCCCTGCACAGGTCATGTTCTCTGACTTAGAACACAGGATATGTGTTATATGATATGTGTATTGCACTCAATTAAGAGCATTACAGTACAGCTCAGTGACATACTTCCCATATAATACAATACGATAGAAGAAGAATAAAATACACCAGGCATATTTTCCATAGATTGGGGCATCATTTGCAAGAGGGGTTCATTTCATTCAGCCATGTATTTACTTCTTACTAATCCAGACATTAGAATACTCATCATTCTTTATAATCCTATGTCATCCATACCTCCATGCAACACACACACACACACACACACACACACACACACACACACACACACACACACACACATACACACTCAGACACACACACTCATCCAAGTGGGAATTATTTGATGAGTGCTGTCACAGCTCTTCTTGTTCTCGTTGTGCTGGTGTGGTGTGTGTAACTTGTAACAAGGCTGTTCTTTACTCTGAGGCACGTGGCGTTTCTCATATTTGCATTCCTTACAGGTAGCTCATTAATTCAGCTCTCCTAATCTCATAGGTGGACAATAGAGACAGAGGTGCACATATTTTCCTACTTAGGTATTTAGAAGCCAAGTCACCTTGTCTACACTTGTTAGATTGACAAAGCACATGTGGCTGTTTTTTTTAAATACTTTAGCTGACAGGTCAAAGGTGAATGCTTAATCAGTTTCTGAATGAAATTCACTTTCCTTGTAAGGTGTACATGTGTAAAGGAAAAGAATAAGTTATAATGGCCATGACAATATTGTGTGACATTATGATATACAGTATGTTGCATGTATGCTGTTTTGTAGATGTGGATTATGTCTGTTGAAAAAGCCATATCTACCTTCATCGATGGTTCTTTTTTGTCCCATCAGTAGGAGGGGATTTTAACGGTAACTCCCCTGTGGAGCAAATCTTACATTAGAGGATTAATGATCTAGCTCCGTCTGTGCCAGCCCCTTCTATGTGCTTAGTTTTTTTTCCTCACTCAAAAATCAAATCAACTTTCCAGTGAGCCTATCACTTGTTCTTGCTCACTCTTGTTCATCCATTTTTTTCCCTTTTGAAATGTGATCGGTGGTGTTTTTTTAGAGTCACAAAAGTGAAACCTGTAGTTCTGAGACCCTGGTACTTCACTGCACTGGCCTTTGTTATAAGTCCAGATTGCCTTGTTCATTATCATTGAGGCATTGATAAGCTAAGCCCCTTCACAAAGGCAGACAGATACCTTATAGGGATTCTGCCTCATCAGCACCTGCAACTAGCTGTCATCGTGCACATTAGATAGAGCAGACTGAAAGATACTGTCTCTGTATACACTTTAGTGCAAGAAAAAGTGACAGCCTCCACCCCCCCCCCCCACCACCACCTCACGCCCCAACTCTTTCTGGAGTTTCTCACCAGATGCATTTTGGCAGGTAATTTTGCATGAAAAAAAAGTATGCAGAGATTGCCTTTTGCCTTTTAGAAACTCAGTGGTTGGCACCAGAGTTTTATGAGAGTTAGATGGAAATCTCAATTTTCTACCTGTCACTCCTTACCTTATTTATTCATTCACTCTCTCCTTTATTTATTTATTTACACTTATTTTTCAGTCAGAGCGCATTCACTCACTATCCCGGCAGTGCTTTGTTCCTTTACTATATGTCATTCCCAGTTAGGGATCATATTTTTGTGTGTTCAGAACAGCACAGCGTGGCAAAGCAGTGGATGCAGCTTGCATGGAACACCCAGACTTAATTCACACCATGTCACCCTGCATTTCCTGCTCGGGTTGGCTGCTAGGGATCAAACACGGAGGAGAAAGTGTCATTCAGGAAGTGGGAGTTATCATGACAACCCTGGGAGTCGGATGAGATATGTCTTTGGGTTCAAAATAAGTGGGGTGAACTATTCTTGTGCTGGTATTATGGCTAAATTCGATTCCTCTCGCAAGGGTCTGTAGTGTTACACTTCTCAAATGCCAGCTCCAGCACCTGGTTTATTTATGATTATCCTGAGAAAAGTGGAAGAGAGAGAGAAAAATAATGTATCCTCTTTTTTTCAACGAAGACTAAAGTCTCCATGGATCTGTAATGGATTTGTCAAGTCTGTAATAGAGTTGGAATGTGGGAAAAGCGAGAAGTTACCAGGAGATTTGAAAAAGAAAAACCAAAGGAATATTTGAACAGCTGCATCATCCTGTTTCATAAAATAAGCACAAAGCTGCTTTTAGACTTTTTGCCTTTCTATCTCCGCTTCATGCTCTTTCTCACTGAGTCCACGTCTTTCTCTATCTGTCTCAGCCACACTCTCTCTCTCTTGCGTACATTGCTCTATTTTTGCCTCCCTCCATGCAGAGTATTTAAATATGTCAGTTTAAGTAGATATGGATGTGAAGAGCCCCTAATGTGAAGAGCCCATCTCAAATGGATGCAGTGTCTCAAACTGAGAGCATACTCCGATTCTCATTTAGTCTGCCCACCATGCCCACTAAATCCCTTGGAAACCTCATGAATGCATATACAGAGGTTGTTTGCTGACTATAGATGTCCGGGAGTTGCTTGAAGATATTTTAATGAACAATCATTGTTGATATCCCCTGTTCGTGAAATAGTGAAACTGTACAAATGACTCAAATGCCCAATGTGCTGCTATCACACATCAAGTAATTTAGGGTTACCTGTCTCATACAAGTGTCATGATATGCACTAATGTCAGCCTCTGATTCATTTAATGCACGTGCACACACACATGTTTAAAGTATTAGTACTCTAGAGATGTAACGGTATGAAAATGTAACATCACAATTATAGTGATCAAAATAATCATGATTATCTGTATTATCACGGTATTGTTAAACTGTATCTCATAATTGGCCTGTCCTCCATGTAAAGGAGCAACAAAACTTAAACAGAATAGCATTCATATAACATAGTGTCTTGTCACAAAAGAAAAGGTTATACGGTTACAGAATAGTCTTCTCCATCCTCTTTGTACTTTGTTTTTTTGGGCAGATTTATAATCCCAATCTTGCTGTTGAGACACACTGGCGTGTCATCAGTTCAATCTGTGATAAGTTTAAATCTTTATGTCTCATTAATGGTATGAATATTCTTAAGGAAAGCTCTACTTGATTGGCTGATTCAATTGCTTTCAGAAGCATCCCAGAAGTGACATCTGTCAAAAATAGACTTGATGGATGTGCATATTGGAAGCGCAGGATAGTGCAGAACGGCTTCTGGGGCTCTTCCATGATGTCCCTTTTAGTGGGCCCTGCCTCTCTCCGTCAGACGCCGTTTCATATATACGTGCCTACCCTTGCACTCATTGGTTATCGTCCTCCTTCATGTCACATATAATATTGGCCCTGAAAAAAATGTATTGGTTGATCCTTAGCTTTTACAAAAACTGCAAATAGTTTGGCATGAGCCAGTTGGAAATGCGTAATAATGAAGCATGGTTAGGCACTGACTCAACCACACACTGCACTGTTGTTGCACCAGACCCCACTTTCTCTGGTGTTGGGATTTTAATGATGCCAGCAGCTGAAGCTGTGCTCATCTCCGGATGTCTAATTAAACAGCCTTGACATGACGCCAACTAATTGATTACCCTCCATGATCAAATGACAAAGAAAAAGAAGAGGAGACTCTAAATAGATTCCTTCCCTCTTTCTCTTGTGATCTTTACTTCATACAGCCATCCAGCTTATTTATTTATTTGTGTCCATGTGATTTCTCAGTGCTCTTAGGGGGCGAGGGGCTTTTATTGTAGCCTGGAAATATCCACCAAGTTAAGAGAGTCTGGCAATTCTCAAAAGGGAAACGTTTGCAACACTTGCATCATAACTTTGAAATTGTTGGTCCAGCCTTACCAATCATATTGATCAGAGATCCCTAACGTTACTTCCTACTTTGCCTAGACTTTACAAACTGACAATAAACAGCATCAACAGTCAGGAAACAATGCATGTGGGTCTACCTTTGCTGAAAATAAATGTCTGCATATTTCCAACTGCATTTTTGACATTTGCAGGCGTTGCTACTTATCACAATAAGTTTCGGTTTCGTCTTTGCACAACCTCATTGCCATCGTTCTCAGCCACGCTGATTGGACAGGTAAAGATTGGCCGGAGAAAACCTGCGAATATACCGCAGACCCAGACGACGTACTGAAGGGAAATTAAAATTAACGGGAAAGTACTGTACGTAGGAGGGTAGAGCCAGGCTACTTCTATTCCACTTTGCAATGGAATGCTCCTTATAGCACACTCCCTGAAGCGGTGCCTTTTAACTTACCTTTCCTGAGGAATCGTTTGAGTAGCTCTGGTCCGTCTCTGCATGTGTTCAAAGTGTCATATTACAGGCTACTGTGAGGTTGAGGGACACTGGTTTGACCTGCACAAATACTGTATAATGTGTGGCCAAACTTGACCTTTTTTATTTTTTTGTTAAAGAAGAAAACACTTATTTCCATGTTTGCCAAGGTCCTTGTCGCATCATTTCATATTTTTCTGTATAGATGGGAATATGAGAGAGAACCAAGTGTCTGAAATGCACAAATGGGCCAGCCTCTGTGGGCTTTGCTTTCTTTTTCCCATGGAGTGTTGCTTTCCAGACTGCTGTGTTTGTTGAGCTCATTGACGTTCATCTACAAAAGCCTTTCTCACCCTGCAATTATCCCCACTGACTGATTTCCTCTCGAGATCTCTAATTGCATCTGTTCTTTGGGGCACTGCTATGCTCGTTTTAATTCTGCAATTGGAACCTTGTCATCAGAACTTGTACAATTAATGGAAATACAAATGTTCCAGGTGATAATAGTCATTAATCAGACATTTTGCATTAGTGAGGTAGTTCAAACACGTGTGCTTCTCTATTGTACACAACATAGACTTATCTGATCAAAAGTCAAACGTATACATTTTATGTTTTGTTGGAACAAAACTGATGTCATGAAAATGAATCAGCTCTGATTTTAGATTATGCCAATTGCCAATTGGGTGTGTTCAAGCTCACTCTGATACCCTGGTGGACAATGAATGGTGGACAAGAGTGTATATCCTGCAAAGTTATGATAGCTGCTGGTTTGGATAGCCAAATTCTCAATTTCCTGTAAATGTTTTCCGTTCTTCATTCTGACCTTCTCTTTTGGTATTTCAACCTTGTCCTTGAGTGAGTGGCATTGCTTTGTTTTGTTCTGATTGTCTCTGCCACAGTATGCAGTGAAACAGACAGTTATCTATCAGAAAGATTTTTACCTTCTCTTATCCTCTCTCACCTGGTACTCAAAAAAAGTGACAAATTGTGAGTGTCTGCGTGTGTGTGTCTGCACGCACAAGATCTTTTTAGACTTTACATTGACTGATTGATTCGAAGAGCCTTTATGAATAATTTACAGCGTGAATTTTTATTCTTCATTTGTGGCAGGAAATATCATGCTAGACTGAACAATACCCTTTCACCCCAAAACATGCTATGTCTCAAGAGGAGAAAAGAAATATAAGAGGCTCTTAAGATGGTAGCTTTTAGCTTTAAGCCTTGAAAAAAAGGGATCCTGATAAAAGAATGGAACCGATTCAAGATGATCTATTTATTATTTATTAAGCTAGCCTTTTTTTAAATCAGTCTCTAGAATTGAAATGTGGGTCATTTCACCCCATTTCCTCTCAAGGCCCAAGCATGGTCCTCTGCAATGCATTTTTTACCCATTGCTCTTGAAGGGCACACTCACTCAGGTGTGGCGCATAGCAGTATGTGTGTGTGTGTGTGTGTGGTGGGGGGGGGGGGGGGGGGGGGGGGGAGTTATAATTTGCACCATAACTTGATGTTATCTGTGTAGGTGTAGGAGAAAGAGGAACCTTGTGTGTGTATGTGTGTGGAAAACAAGAGGAGAATGCCCTCTAGCTGAGCCTGTTGCTGCTGTCTTCTTGGTAGTAATGAGGCTCACACACACACAGAGTCACGGTCTCCCCTATTACTGTGAGCGTTGAGCTACACCTGTCAGTGCCCTAATAAGGATTGTCCTTGGCTATGTAGGAATTTGAAGGTGTCTTGATAAGTGTGCAAGTATTGGAACCTTTTGGATGTATCATTGTGATTTGTGTGTTTTGTTATTTCATTAAAGGTAATTTCATAATTGTATTTGTAATGCATTGCCTACTTATCAGTCATGGAGTGGTGGCATAAGCTAAGTTTCCATTCAACTCATTTGCATGTTTAAAGGCCATTCGTGACAATTTGACTAAACAAAATGCGAGGCTGTTTCTATCTACTGTGTTATGGAAATTAAAAATGTACATTTGCCTTTTCAAGGCAGGGGTTGAACAGCTTTAGGATCAGATGTCAAAATGGCAATATTTACCATTGCCATTGGCATTTATCATAACATTTCTACAAATGCTCATTTATGTAATAAATAATAAACTCATCTAATCAATCATCTTAGCAAATCAAAATTTTAAATGCATGAGGAAATTGGTCAAAATGGTCAAGCCTGAGGTTTGTCACTGGGTTTATGTGTCTGGTTATGTTGTGGAGGTATCTGGTCTTGATTTTATCTGGGGTTTTTTTTCCAATGTCAAATTCTTTGCCTCAGTGATGACAATTTCCATGTGTTTGGCTGGAAATTTGTGGTAATCATGTCTCAGAATGGACAGAATCACAGGCAAATTCCAAATAGGATAATTATCGTAAATGGTCATGGTGAAGTACACAGACTGCCTTTTGTAGCTCTGGGGCAACTCTAATGGACAACTATAGATAGTTTAACAAAGTGACAAAAGAAGGCAAGAGCTCCATTTGGTGGGAATTACAGCATGCATTATTTGTGACAGCTTTTTTGATTTCACATGCTTCCTATGACAACACTATACAGTTTTTACAGCATGATGAGACAGCGGCTAATAAGGCTAAATGGAATTGGGGCAAGTCATCACTGTTTGAAATCCAACCACATACCAACACATTTGATTACTGCAACCCCAGCTGTTAGTTAATCGGAAACACTCTATCTTTTTGTAGGGGAACAAAGGAAAAACATTCTTTTTTTTCAACCATACTGTAGTTTTTCCAGGTAGCTATTGCACTGGATTGGGGAAGTCATGTCAAAGATTCATTTTCAAGGTAAAGGTGACAACAACTCCCAGGTGGGGTTCCCTAACCTTTGGCCTTAATCTTCAGGTGGCTGTCAACAAAGTGTCATTCTGTCTCTTTCTGTCTCTTTTCTTTTAGTTTTTTCCTTGACAGTAACTGAAATGACAAGCTCCTCTCCACACCAAGCCCACCATCCACAAATGGTGATTGATAGAGGTGCACTGAGAAATATGTACAGTCTTTATATGTTTTCCCCAAGAAAGAATCCTTAAAAGCTCAAGACAGGACCCCTCTTATCTTCTCCCAACACCTGTGTCTGAACCATTTTAGCATTCAAGAGTTTTGCCTTATAAATATGTGACCATGCTATTTGTTGTGCTTTTAGAGCAGACTGTATAGTTACAGAGTTTAGATACACACCACATTTGGCGTTGTGTGTCCTATTGGCCTCCCCCTCTACTTTTTTTATCTATCCTTATGATTGTTTAGGCTTCTGACCCTTTTAGGTGTAGAACTATGGCCACTTTCTATTTTCAACAGTTATAGCACTTTTTCTTCTTTTACTTGACATCCATTACCTTGAAGAATTGTTCACATACAGTACATGTAAAGAGACATTGCAATGACATGTTCACATACAGTACATGTAAAGAGACATTGCAATGACATGTTCACATACAGTACATGTAAAGAGACATTGCAATGACATGTTCACATACAGTACATGTAAAGAGACATTGCAATGACATGTTTACATACAGTACATGTAAAGAGACATTGCAATCACATGTTCACATACAGTACATGTAAAGAGACATTGCAATCACATGTTTACATACTGTATGGGGCTCTATCGTGCACTCCAGTGCAATTGACTTTGTATACTGGCGTTTTTTTTTGTCTTTTCTATTTTGCATTCAGCGCATATTGGAATTTTCCCTCCACAGGTACACGTACGTAAATTAGGTAATGCAATTGCGCCCACGGGGGTGGTTCAGCGAAAAGAGGGGGCATGTTCCAGCGCAAACGTTCCCTGTTATCTATATTTTGCAGTTTCAGAAAACAATTCTGCCACAGACCAACATCCTGGTCTAAAGTCAGTGGCGCAAATTCAGTGGTGCAAATTCAAATTCAGAAATTAATGCTATGCACACTGATCTACAGACACCCCCGTGCACACACGGAAACATTCAAAGCCTTGATAATATTTGTCCGTTTCCCGGTTTTGTTTGTGCATTGGTCACCTAAAAATTAGCCTATACAGTACAACATCTACATGCAATATCTTTACAACAACAACGCCTAATTACGACTTATTAATTTGGACAACTTTATACAGCGCTATAAAGGCTAAAGTTACCTTTAGTTTTGTTCCAATTCATTGTTGTGTATGGCTTTAACATTGTGTGCGCTTTAGCATCAGCCTTAGCATTATTCCAGCTGCGCTAAGGTTTTGACAAGCACCACAGTTTTGCCTACCTTGTTGTTGCCCATCTGAAATAACTCCAAGCTTTGCTATGTTCCCTCCATCCTTTCGTTGTTTTCAAAAAACGTTTTATATCCATGATGGCCTTGAAGTCTTGAGTTAGTGAATTAGCTTAAATCAGCTTATTATGTGCTGATAACCAGCAACCAGATAGTAAAAGAGAGCAGCAAGTGGCCTTGGCTGCGTCCATGCATTGTTATTCTCTCTCCTGCTCAAACAAAAGTTGTGTGTGCATTAAGTTGATGATAAAGTGTTTACAAACTCTACTTTACAGAAAATATTGTAAATAGCCTACTATCATGCAGTTAATGGGATACTGTGCAGAGTTGGAAAGTTAGGTCAACTTGGTGTGAATACACACAAAGGAAATTGTTTCTCGTTGTTGAGTTGCCTGATGGTATGGAACAGCCATAGTAGCTTACACCTGCAGGCATGCTTGCTTGGCCGCCTGTGCTGCACAACGCACACTTTGCTCCTCTCATCTATACGACACAGTGGTTCCCATTCTGCAAATCATACATACAGTGTAATTACAAGGAAAAATATTACCACACGAGGGAAGTAATTGTGGTGTCCATTAAGATGTGAAAAAATAGGCATATAGGCATCTAGCGTACACATTTCCACGAATCACGGATGTGTTGATGACATAAATTAGGAAATATTACAGGACTTAAGGAGATGTGACGTTGAACTGCATGCCGATGCCATTTAAAATGCCCCAGCAGCAGCACGGGAGAGGAGAACTTATCTGAAGGAAGAGTGAGGTAATGTTAGATTACATTGCAAAAATATCACCATGCATTCATAACCTGGTGATTCAGTGAGAGTGATCCCAAAACATCGGAAAGTATATATTTGTGTCTATAAATTTTCTCAAGAAGAAAAATCAATAGCAAACTGTTCCCAACTGAACAGTCCTTATAGCGCTGTGAACCGCTCCTGGCTGCGCCTGGCAAATCCACCATCATAGTAGCAATCCGCTATGGAACAAGCACGCCTGTTGTTAAAGGGAATGTGAGATGTAACTACTTCAGACCACCCCATTTTAGATTTGCGTCGGGCACAACAGTCATTTATCCTGCCAGTAAAATAGCAACAGTGCCCAAGATCCGCCCACAAAGCTACTTGCGCTTTGCGTTTGATACTAGCGTTTCAGTTCGTTAAAATATTGGTTAGGGCTTCGGGCTTGTAACCGAAGGGTTGCCGGTTCGATCCCCGACCAGTAGGAAAAATGCCCACATCCACGGCTGAAGTGCCCTTGAGCAAGGCACCTAACCCCTCACTTCTCCCCGAGCGCCGCTATAGCAGGCAGCTCACTGCTCCGGGTTAGTGTGTGCTTCACCTCACAGTGTGTTCACTGTGTGCTGTTTGTGTTTCACTAATTTACGGATTGGGATAAATGCAGAGACCAAATTTCCCTCACGGGATCAAAAGAGTATATATACTTATACAAACAGAACTTGAAAGTTTTAGGTGTTGCATAGCAACATATTACTTGCTGACAGAATGGTATGAAAGATTTGAATCAGAAGCACACCATCATTTTTTTTTATAGAAATATAAGACATATCATACCTCTGAACGTTGGGAAGGGCCATTAAAGTTAATGGAACATTCTGCAGCATTCTAAAGACCGGCAGTATAATGAGCTTTAATCGTGTGCCTGGAATTCTGGGTCTATTATTCAAAATGTGCCCTTCCAGGACAAATGGAATCTTAATTTGTCACTCTCAAGCAACCTACAGTATGCAAATAAGCCCCAGTATTGGACTGCTGTGTCCCAGTTAGTAAATTAAGGTTTAACATTAAGTTAAACATTCTATAATTCAATGGAAGTGGGTTACACCAGTTAGCCTAGCTAAAAGGTAGCTTCCAGTGAATTATGCTAAAATACTGTAGGCTAGCAGTGACAGTTATTGCACACACAACAAAAGAGAAGAGCATGTATTTATTCTTCTGTCTAAATCTGGGGGAAATGGCAAAGAAGCTGATTTCCCAAAATGTTGGAATGTTCCTTTAAATGCAAATGCAAATATATGTATATGTTGGCATATAACTATTAGAGCATTTCCCATGTAGTGACACTCTGCTTCTGCTATTACAGTTGTAAGCTATTGCTAATAGACTGTATTTTCCGGACTATAAGTCACACTTTTTTTCATAGTTTGGCTGGTCCTTTTGTCCTGCGACTTATAGTCAGGTGCGACTTATATATGAAAAAAATATATAATTGAAGATGTTTTTAAATGTTAATTCATATTAACTGACATGAACCCTACATAAAATATTACCGTCTACAGCTGTGAGAGAGCGCTCTCAAATAAGTTCTGTGTACTTTCAGTCAGAGATTACTGCTTGCACTATGCCTGAAACACATGTGCATACCTTATTATTATGGCCGGGATTCTATTTATACCCGGGCCTCAGATTCGGACAAATAAAGGCCAGTAATAATTTTATTTTGATTTAAAAGAGCTCTTCTTAATATTTTATATTGTTGGTTGTTTTGTTGCCAAAGAAAAGCCGTTGTCCTACACCATGAGTCTCCAACACGTCACTCTCAAGCTACCAGTCGCTTGCCGCCCTCTTCTGAGCTTGCCAGAGGCTGAAGCAGTAACCTACATTTAAACACAATTGTTGCTTCTAGGCATCAGCTTACGAATTTTTATAAAAAAGTAAATCATGCATAAATTAAAAAAATAACTCCGCAATGTCCCACATTCAGGCCGCTCCATTATTAGATTAACGTTATCAGACAGTGCTGTAAAATGTGTGCGGGAATTTCTCGCATTATGATGTCTAGAGTTGCGGAACTTTTATTATTATGCCCAATACTTAATAACTTATGCGCAATACCCACAATCCCGCGCTGAAATTTACAGTAGGCCTTCTCTAAGGTGGCCTGCCGAGCATTTGCTCTGCTGCCAGCTTGTGCCAATATATCGTCCAAAATGCTTGATTGCATTGCATTTTCCACATTTTTAGCTACATTTTCAAGTACCACAGCAGCATTTCTGTTCAGTGAATCTTTTGTAAATTGCTTTACAATTAGCGTCGGGCCCTCTTTGGCAGCCTTCAGCTTGCCACTATTCACTCCTTCGTCGTCATTAACATTCCCGGTAGAATTCTCAATATTTTTGGCCTCTGTGTCCAGTTACATAGTCTGTCTGTTCTTGGTCTTGGATTTTGTGAAATAAATGTCTAAATATCACCTGATTGCTGCAGCTTCGGTCTGCACGTCCTTAAAACCGCATCTTTTTCTCTCTCGTGAGCATTTAATCTGCTGCCGGCTTGTCTCTCCACATCGCCCATAATACTTGATTGCATTGCATTCTCCACATTTTTAGCTAAATTCTCATGTCCCACATTAGCATTTTTGTTTAGTAAATCTTTTGTAAATTGCTTTACAATCACCGTCGTGCCTATAAGGCCTACTCTTATCGCCTGGCTTGCCTTTGTGATTTTAAAACCACAATCTCTAAATCTGCTGTTGGCTTGTGACTCCACATCGGCCAAAATGCTTGATTTTATTGAATTCTCCACATTTTAGCAACATTTTGGTGTACCACATCAGCATTTTCTTTCAGTGAATCTTTTGTAGCTTAAATTGCTTTACAACTACCTTCCGGCCATCCTCTTGGCTGCCTTCACTCCTTCGTCTTCATTAACATTAATCTTTTTGGCCTCAATAGTCCAGTCTCTGTCTATTTTTGGTTTTGGATTTTGTGAAATAGGCTACATTTCTAAATAAATGCGACTTATACTCCGGAGCGACTTATGGTCTGGAAAATACAGTACACAATACCCTTATATATCTATTCCTCCTGGTCTGATTTATATTGTCTGTGTACAAAAAATATTTGTCATTTTATTTTGTCAATAGTTTCTTTTCCAAGTTTTGCTTTGTTAGGGGTCATCTCCATAGGCTATATCTACAGATGCACCAGATCGGCCATAACAAAGCCCATCACATCACACAGAGCCAACTGAGTGCAGCAGAATGTGTTCTCTAGTGTCGTAGAGCATAAGGACCAGAGTTCAGAATGACTGCCACACTGGCAACAGTTCTACTACAAAATACTTGTGACTCAAGATGGAGGGGTAGTAGTAAGAGAGATTATCCCACTCCACACACATTTACCCAGCATCCCCCTCTCCGTCCCTTCCTCCTTCATCCCTTATCAGACCCTTGCAATCTGTGTTTGTGGCTTTGAAAGTGACCAGGTCAACCGTGTGGTCTAATCTAAATTTAATTCAGCTCACCACCCAGAGAGTTTGTAGTGATGGTGGGTGGTAATTTCTAGGGGTGCACAGCAACACTGCACAGCAGTGCCACACATGCACAGAATATGCATGTTGCTAATTTGACAGTTTGATTAAAGAGGTCATAAGATTGCTTGAGATTTAGGATGCTCATGTATGCATGTGCATATATGCACAAAAACTGTATGGAGCAGGTTTTCCGTCAGGATTTTTTTCTTGCTGCACTGGTGTCTGGAATTTATTTTTACCTGACAAATGTGAAATTAATAATAATTTAAATAATCTCTCTCTCTCTCTCTCTATATATATATATACAATTTTTCCTAAAGTTGTTCAGGTTCACCGTTGGGTCATTACTTATGGTAAAAGCCTTATCACTTATATTGGAGCTCCCTCTTTAAAAATCACTCGTATTACTCACACATGCTTCGTGTCATTTTGACCACTGGATTAGCCTACCTGGTCCTTTTAATTTCTCTTAATCATCTTGAAGATGTTTACACACCTTGGTTAGATAAGATAACAGATATATTTTTATATGTTTTTGCACAACAATGTTGGTGGTAATTGTATAAACAATAAATAAATAGTTCATATCAGTTTTGTAGTGTTCAAGAGTTGTAGTCAAAGTCCTTTTAGGCAAGTCCCTCCACTCGGCAGTCATATTGCAAAGCATTTTGGGCACTTATCGGGCATCTATTTTGGACAGAACTGTGCGTGCGCAAGGCTTCACGACACCAACCTGGCTCCAGCTGCGAGATCACAACAAATGATTGGCACAATGTATTCACAACATAATAGGTGGTTCAAAATCATAGTAGGGTAGGGTTTTATAGTACATGATAATAAAGGTAATCAGTTACATGTCATTGAAATAAAATATATAAATTACAGTTACTAGTCAAAATGATGGTGATCAAAAAGGGGTTATATGCAGTGTTGTGCCTGAACGCGTTCATTGAACGAAAGTTCATGAACTCGTTCATATTTTGACCGAACTTGAACTGAACGTCCTGCATTACTGCCTGATGAACGTTACTGTGAACTCGTTCATTCTGGTGTCTGTGAACGGCACGCTCTTTCAGTTTAACTTCGTTCAATAGGGTGCCAGATTTCTACACAGCCTTCCACATGAAAACCCGGCTAAAACACACCGTAAAAAGGCCTTAATATGGCAGCATGCAGGTCACCATTTCTCAAACTATGGGCCGCGGTCCGCAACGTGGACAATGCTGGTCTGCAGAGTGAAATTATTCCCGGGGCATCGTCTGATAATTTGCTGCGCAATTGATCAAGGAACCGCGGACTGAAAAAGAAAACAAACGTTTCTGCAATTAGTAGGAAATACTTGTTAATTTGGTGTCATCAAACATAGAGGCATAGAATTAAGTCGTGGTATGAGCGTTTATTCAATGCATGCGTGTGCACGTTGGTAGCAAAGCTAAGCTCAACCTATTGGAAGGCTATTTAATTATGAAACGACATTTAATAGAACGACGTGGATTTACGCAACTTCCATAAAAACAGAGCACAGACTATATAAAACACTGTCTAGCATTAAGTATTAAAGTCAGCCAAAAGCTATTAATTAGTCTTAGTTAAAGATAGCTAAAGATCTCCAGATCAGTGATTTACGCATGATCTGATCCGCCATTTACCATTCACAAAAGCTGGTTGTGTTTCCTGAATCCTTACAATCAGGCATTCAAATGAAATGTATTTAAATAGCATATAAATATTCTATCAGTGTATGATGCTTGCATGAGGGAAAGATCCCAAAACAACGGCACCCATATAATTGCTTTTGTTTTGAGAAGTATTTCTCATGCAAGCATCATCCAACAATGCAAAAACATTGCAGGCCTAATTATATTTTACAGTAGTAAAGCAGTACTCTGATGTGCATGTTTTCACAAACTTTTGTGAACAATCTTAGCACTTTAAACATTGACTGTTTTGAAGTGCATGTATAGCAATATAGTATAAAAATAATAATAATTGTGATATCATTATAATTTGATGGGGGGTGGGAGGAGGGGGTGGGTTCATGTAGGTGGGCCCTATGACCCCAAAGTATGCCTTGACTGGGCCTCAGGTCAAAGAAGTTTGAGAAAGGCTGATGTAGACGACAAAGCAGCAAGGAGGCGTCGTATGATCATTTAAACAAGTTTTATGACAAGGTCGGTGAGGATGGGAAAAATCGTACATTTCTGTGCAAACTTTGCCCGCACTTCAGTCACATCCACAGCAAACCTGAAACGGCACATTGAACTGAAGCACCTGGCTAGCCTTTCAAGGTATGTGCAAGCCAATACAAAATCAAAAGACTGTCAAGACAGATCCTCAACCCAAATTAACTGCATTCTATATGGGCTGTGGCAATAATTTTGAAAAATAATAGCTCGCAGCAACATATGAAAAAAAAAAAGAACTATGAACTAGTTCATTTTTGGAAAGTGTGAACTTAGTTCAAAATTTTGAATTATGAACTATGAACTGAACTAGTTCATTTTAAAATTTGTGAACTGAACTTTGAACTAGTTCACGTAGAAAGTGAACTTTCCCAACACTGGTTATATGAATATAATATTTTCAGTAACATTTTAAAAGCTTATATAGAATATAATTATATGGCCTTAGATGTTATAACCATACATGATGGGCACAAGATTGTATTCCATGTAGGATGTTCTGAGTATGTTTTTAGATCATTAATAAATTATATGCACCTTTTAAAATTACCACCAACCAGCTGCTGCCAACCCTCCCTAAAGGCTTTACTCCAAAGGAGCATAGCTTGTATTGACACATACAGTTTCCTTTGTAGTTGAGAAAACACACAGACCTTATGTTTTTGTGTTGTGATTACTTGGCATTCATTTTGTTGCAGCGAAGCGGCGGTCATATAGGTTTAGTCATGGGTTTGGGTTTCGCATGCCCAAATTTCCGTCAAGGATTCCCGGGACACTGAAAGACAGGGGTACACGAAACTTGGTGGGCATGTAACCCCACATGGATAGCATGGAACCATCGTTTTTTGTTTTGATCTGTAGCCCCCCTGCTGGACTGGACCCCCCCGAAAGGAGGGTAGGGCAGACACAGTTCTCTGTGAATATCTTGAGAACTGTAGGGACTAGGATGACCTTTTTTTCCCGTATGTTTGCCTCCAGGGGGTCATGTTAACCCATTTCATGTGCACACATGTGCACAAACAGATACACACACACACACATACATTCACAGTAATCATACGTATGACACATACTCACACAGTAGACATATGTACGCTTGCATGCACAGGCACATACGCAGGCGCACACACACACACACACACACACACACACACACACACACACACACACACACACACACACACATAACATAAACATGTACATGCAAACATGCACACAATTCAAGAATTTCTCAGAATTATGAACAGGCAAGATGGAGGTGGGGTTGTATAAAATGAATTTTACATGTGAAATCTATGAACTAATCATGTTTTGGTACTTGTTGTCTAGCAGATACCAGTGAGAATTGAGTGTGGATAATGCAATTTAGTGAGACAGTTAGAATCATATAGGCCTTTCAGCGTGATTTATTTTTGTGGAAAAAATGTGCTGGACTGGGCGGCGGTCATATTTTGTACCGCTCTGCGGTACATCTAGTTAATCTTATTGTAAGATCAAAAAATATATTTGGTGTTGTTTTTAAGAGACTTACCCAGCACTCTCTCGAAAGGTAATTTGACTTAATTTAAGAAGACTTTGACTTATTTCAAGGAGTCTTATCAAGACAAATTTACTCAACGCACTGGCAGACAAATGTGCTTGTTTTTAGGATGAGATGTTTTAGAAGTCAAACTCCTCTTAAATTAAGTCAAATGATTTTATGAGAAAGCTCTAGGTAAGTATCTTTAGTGAAAACAATACCAACTGGACATTTTTGATCTTTGACTAATGACACTTGGTTAGATTTGATTAGATAAGCAACTTTTGCAGTGTATATATAAAGCCCTGCATTTTCTAAGGGCACAATTGTAAGAGAGGTAATTTATTCTTACTTGGTTGAAATCTTTCCAGTTCAGTGAACACTGAAGGAGAAACTCCACAGCAGTGGAGTCAATGACGTTTGGGATTTAGAGGCTGCTCTATGTATACCAACTTCAAAAACCAAAGCACAGTCTATAGCGTGTCCTTTCATTGTATAACAGATTCATGAAAGAGTAAAAATGTTACTGGTATCTAAATTAATACATTATACAGAAACCATAATATGATTACTAGCAAAACAAATTGTTTATTATTTTCAATGATAAATTATATAGCTCAGTTTGATCATGAAATCTCTTGGTGATGCCACCTTTTTTATTTGTGTCTCAGATGATGGATGGACAGGAGGCTCTTAATTTTTGCCAAAACCTGGCAAATAGGTTTTGTATTGACCCTGTGCTCTGCAGCTAGCTTGGCGAACGCCCACTCTGTTCAGCCATGTAATTGGTTTACCACTTAAGTCGTGGTGCAAATTAGATGTGTTGACCTTAAACAAAGACAGAGAGGCACAATCATGATATGTCTGAACAATCTACTGTAGGTAGAAAGATGTCAAAAGCCTGTTTTTAATGGTCCATAGACCGGCCCATTCGCATGCAACTTTAATTCAGCAGTTATGAAACAGTATTATTTGGGATTTTTTAAATTTTACCAGGTCAGTTATCCCTTTGAATCTAAAAATGATTTCAAATATTTGGACATGATTGCTTGGGTTTTTTCATGCTTACATGTTCGGACAGCACAGAATGCTGAGATATGTTCTACCTTACTTTACTGGAGGGTACACAATAGATATGGAAACACTAGGTTTGTAGGATCTCATATTGCTGCCATGGATGGCTTTCTTCAAAGGCAGGAAACTTACTGTCGTACGTACTGCCCAGCAAGCAAATGTTATCACCAAATTAATATTATTGTCTTTGAATGAATGCTCTATATTGTCCTTACTTGCTATGGTACTTTGTCAACATCTGACTACATCTTTGCATATTTTTTAACTCTCACTATATCTTTCAAAAGAGAAAACATGTTTAATAGAGTGCACAGAAAAACAGTTGGTCAGCTCAGTAATCTTGCTTTTCCCACTCTGTGTGTGTTTCCCCCTTTTTACCCAAGTGCTCCTCCAGCAGGGGTGGTGGCGGGGTGGTGTGGTTAGAAGGCCACAGTGGCATGTGTGGAGAGCTGAAAATATGACATTGGTGACAGTTGTGCTTGTAAGCAGTGTGGTACACACCCTGCATTTACAATAAGCTGTTGATAGTGATTAAAGTGGCTGTGTGGCGTCTGTGATATGCCCTGGGAAAGCATTAATCTTTTGGGTTCCTGCCCTTTCCCTAAAGAGTCATGATCAAAGCGCCGTGCCCCTGCTCAAGGACGGTGGAGGTCTTTGGGGGAGGGAGGGGGCCAGGGTTGGCTGGGAGGGTGGTAGCTAGGTACAGCAGATGGAAAGTTCACCCCCCTTGCTTGTTTCACGGAAATGTCAGAACTGTAAAAATGGTTTTATAAACCATCAATCATACATAGCCTGTACTGCCCAAAATAGTCAGGAGGGTGAGGAAATTAGACCTCGCCGCTGAACTGTGGAGGTAATTACTGCAGCTTGGCTTAGGTGACTTCCTTTTTAGCAAAACCCAGGGCTGGCTGAGCCGCACTTTCAAAGAAATGTCCAGTTGGCCCCGCGAGAAGGCAGGTGTGTGCAATGAGAGCAAAGCAAGTTGAGAATTTCTCCCTCCTGCAGGATCAGCTGCCAACTGTTTGTGAGTGCTTTCTTTGGAGTGCTCCCACTTCTTCTTTTTATGTAACAGAGGTTGTTGCATCTATGGCAGTCCTTGAAGCATATCCTGTTGCCCATGTTTTAGAGATATGGGTTACAATGAATATTCAAGTAAGATAATAAACAAGTTTAAAGATAGTACGACAGAATTTTTCTGTTTAAATGCTATGCATGGTGTAGATTATTTCGACTTTATGTTTTAATGCTATATATGGAGTAGTTCATTTTAGTTTGGCAGGTGAATTTGACTTCATTGGAATAGAATAATCTTATCTACAAAATAGCGTCTTGTATTTTAGTCTGGCTAGTTCTAGCTATTGTTTTGCTTTTGGTTAAGTTACTGGATTTTTTGCTGTTGGCAGCAATGAAATTGGCATAAACTTAATGTGTACTGTAGTAAGTGTATTAAATTCAAAAGTATACACTTATCTGCTATAAACAGTGTTGGTGTAATGAGAACCATGTTGTGGCTGGTAGTAAAACAAGGGGCTTGAGAGGGTACTTGTGGTCTTGTCCAAGGCTTTACCTTGTCCTGCAGCCAGCAATTTACTGTCTGTTAGAATTACAGGGAACACCATGTCCCTTTGTGATTGAACGAATGACTTTATTGTTTGAGTTATTTTTATTTTGCCACAGCATGAAATTTTATTTGACATGCAAAGTGCTCTGTGGGTTTGCTTGTCGGGCGAAAATATTTTACCTTGACTTTGCAAAACTGTAACACCATCATCTTTTATTTGCAGTCTGTGCTTAGGTTGATTAAGAAGGTGATCATTGGAGGTGATTTATAGCTTGTGGGTCGGACACAGAGTTTGTGGCTCCTGGTTTAGCATTCAGTAGGAGTTTCAGGTTCTTGTAAATGCACCGTATTTCCCCAAACTCAATGGCAGTTTATGGAAATGACCAAACCAGTTTAACACCTTGTCCATCTGTGCTGTCCACGCATGGCCTATTTACTGGTTCACCGTATGCAAAATTAATGTAATATGCATAAAATGCACAGAATTACACTTTTTTCCATATCACACATCCTCTCATTCTGCTCTTAAGCATCTATTGCAAGCAGTTTTCAGATAGACACAGGAGAGGTCTCAAATCCCTTATGCTATGGGTAGGGGACAGTGGCGGCTGCTGGTCTTTCAAAGAGGGGAAGCTCATTTTCGGCCTACATCATAAAAATTGTCCATTTATTTATACGTAAATTCTAGCCTGGGTTTACCCAAGCTGCCTTACGCACGCAATTTTATTCACGCTGCTAGGCAGCCTGGATTCCATGGACTTCGTTTTCACCTCAATGAAGGAACCAATCACAGAACGGAGGGGGGGACAGCAAGATAATGACGACACAACGAAGCGGTTATGAGCTACGTACAGACGCATTTGATAGACATTCGTAGCGCCCAATAAACGGCTCTGGGCATTCGTAAACCACTTTTCAAATACGAGAAAATGAATGTGTAGTTCCCAGATCCCATCTCAATGAGATGAGGTTTGGCGTTAGCCAGGCTACGTAAATTCTGCTCTTTTCAAGAAAATGCTCTGTGACCCTGTCGTACCAACTAGGTGTCTTTTCCAGTGACTTGACCAGTGTCCTCTCAATGGCCAGCAGAGCTAGGCTGCTTAAACAGCCTTGGCCAATTGTGTTACGGGTGTAGGACTTGAGCCACTTACAGGAGAAGCTCCTTTCTACACCTGCAGATGAAACTCCACTTGTTGCCACTAATGAAAACAGTTTATAAAACTGAGGAATTGCATTGTCCAACTCCATGTCTTTAAGGAACACCAAGTAATCACACAGCTTTCCCTTGTTACCATGCAAGTCCTGATCTGAATACAGGACTTGAAGTTCAGACCCCAGTCTCCCTGAATCAAAGTGATGGCCATAATTTTTCAGGATACTTTGGAAGACCTCCTCTGGAAACATTTGTCTCATGTCATAAATGCAACTGCAACATGCAACTTAATCTTGCACATGCACTCACATGTTCATTGCTCTTTTCATGCCATTCATATGCCCTGTCAAAGTTAGACAGATCTCCAATGGTGCATTGTGACGGTACGGAATGTATGAGAAAGAAATGAAGTCAGTCAACCAGAGGTGGATATCCCAGTTCCAGAAAGTAAAAGTCCTGCCAATATCCTTCCACAGTGGCCAATCAACAAACTAGCCTATTTAACACAACATGACACACGATACAGCACCAATGCAGTTGCAAACCCGCCGTCTGTACCCGGGATCCGTAAAGGCCCTCCATTACTGTACCACATGCACTGACAGTAGCTTGAATAACATAGTCACCAAAGCGACAAAATCAAAATCACCAACCTAACCAAGAAACCTTTGAGCGCAAAAGACAGCATCACCAACAGAGCAGCATTGGAAACCATTTCACTGGGGTTATCAAACAGGCACCTTTCTTCATCTGTGTTTCATTAAATTAAACCCACAACCCCTCCCGAAGGCTCAACAGGTGTGTCTGGCATCCTGGACCCACTTACCTCCACACTCATGATGTGTTCTCTACCAACAAATACCAAAACATTCTTTGGTCATTCCTCTTCAAACCTCTGGCCAGCAACGATCAGCAACATAACCAGACAAAATGCAAGTCCTTGATGCAGGCAAATACCACTCCAGAAACATCATGTTTTTACATATCTCAAGGTTACAGCAAAACCCCAAGTATTCTGTTAGCTCCTCAGCCTTTTCAGCAGCCTCCAATACTTCTTTTACAACTCCTTTCAGTGACCATCCTTGAAAATCAAGATCCAGCAGAAGTGTTTTGGCTGACTTTACTACAAAGCCTCTAACACCTATCTTTAGTGGTCTTGTGTGAAGTTGAAGTTACCTTCTGACATCGACCAGGAGTTTCTAATCTTATGTTTTACCCCATCTTCCTGTACTGCTCACCAGAAGGCCTCTTCGCTGTCCGTCTCGTTCAAACAAAAATTCTACTGTCTTTGTCATTTACTGACAAAGAGTTCACCTTAGCTCTCATCATGCAAACAAGCCAGTGATTTTAAAACCTGATTATGTCTCCTATGTAGTGACCCTGGGCCAGGCTAGTTATAAAACCAGACATAATATGCTTTAAAGAGCCAAGATCCATACATAGCTTATAACTTCCGTCTTAGCCAACTCATTGACATCAGAGGCCCCTCCAATGAATTTAATGTTGTTAACCTCCATGGCCCATAGCTCTCTCCAAACGATCCTCTTCTCAGCAACATGACCTCGAGATACTGTTGTTGAACGTCTAATCTTGTTTGTGAAAAAACTCATTACCATCTGTCATTTCTCCTGTCCCACCTGCCCAAACTCTTCATTGTTTTTTTATTACAATATACAGAATCACCTCGCCATCAATATAAAAATTTTCTTACACCAGTTTTCCCCTCCTAATAGATACACTTCTACGTTTAGATTTTGCCTTCATTCTTGCCCATTCCATGTCATTCAACTTGGCTAATATAATGGTTACATGAAGCTGTTGTTGTCAGTTCTGTCGTCATGTCATCCATATAGCATCTTACCGCCATGTGCAGTACAACACATGAGCCTGAAAAATCAGATGCATGATACGAGACAGAATCAAAGGTTCTTTAAGTCTGACGTCAACCAAATATCTTAAAATTCACTGTCGGTAAGGGGATAACTGCCTGCTGTTGCTTTAAAAGTCTGGCTTTGCTGTCAAATTGCAACAATGAACAGCCAATTCCAGCTCAAAACTCCCCTTTTCAATGTTTCAGACCAAATATCAAAAGTTCAACTTTTGTATCAAAAGCGAATTGGTAATAGAACAATATGTGGCAGAAGACCTTTGTGTTCCCCTCAAAGCCAGATTTAATGATTTAATTGGGTAAAAGAACAAATGGATGCAAATACAGACACACATTTACTGCTTTGAAAAAAAATATGACCTGGTGGAAATCCGTTTTTCATGTGAAACAATTGATATAATTATGTGTGAGCAATGGAATGTCTGTTTAAACCAATAACTTCTTTTTGCTGAAAATGACTGAAATTGCATAGACTTTTCTACATTTCATTTCCCCCCCATAAAAATTGGCTTCTTTTCAGCTATTTAGGTAAACTGACACACCTGTATCTCTCTAAGGTACTTTCCATATTGTCAGACACTAAACAACATTATCAACCTTTCAGTGATGAAAACAAGTGGTTTATTTTGACATGCCTACTTGCCCCAGAGGATTATATTGCCGCTTTGTGGTTGGCAGTTATAGAATTGTAACTTAATCAGGGCCTAAATTTCAGCACGGGATTGCAGCTATAGCACATAATTTATTCAAGTCCCTCAACTCTAATAATGGAGCATCATGAATGCGGGACCGGACGGACCAACCTCTGACTTGAATCAAACTTAACCCCATGCAGAGACACACACGTGCACAGAACCACTTTGCAGGTCCGCTGTCTCTCGCTCTCTCTCGCAGCAGGACTTGTCACCAAGTCAAATTATGCTAGGTGCTTCTACATCAATTGCTAACCGACAGGAATGTTAAACAAGTTTAGTGATCAGGAACTGTCAGGAATTTTGCAAACACAGAAGTATTACATAGAGTGGGCATGAGACGCGAGGGAACATGGATGTGTTCTCCATAGGAACGTAATCGATGGCGGACATGCACAGCTAGAGACACAGAGTGCATAGTAGGCCTACCTACACTTTCTAGTGGGCATTCATTACGTGAAAGATGCTTCATACCAAAACAGCGATCAAAAATGATCAAATGTATCATGACGTGTTGTCACAAACACTCCTATTAGAGAATCAAAACCAAAATCATGCAAGTAAAGACTATGTTAACTGTTCTTTCATTGATGCCTGTAATAAAGAAAATGTGATTTTGGTTCGTAAAATGTATACCTGTATTAATCCCCCCTATGTGGAGCCCTGAAGACTTACAAGAATTGGGCAATTCGTTTTCTGCTCTTATGATTCAGTCACACATCATGTGTTCACCTCTTGTGAAGATGGCAACAATTTTTTTGAACTTTTTTAAATTATTTAACTGGCTAGTTGCCTTAACTTTGCTTACATAAAACCAAACCAAACCATTATATGACTTAAGATGAAAGGCAAAGGACGTTACTCAGCACTATATTCAGATACAGAAGCGCGATCAGATATAACAATCTCATCAATAATCAAAATGATTTAAAAAAAAAAATGCACTAACCACAGCTTAAAATATAACATTGCTTCCAAAGGCTTTGTCAGTTTTAATTGACAAAACACTGTAAATGCAAGCCTGTCTGAAATGCCTGCCTGTCTGAATCATTATATTTTTACTCGTGAATCACAAGAGGCAGTCTTTTCTATATCAATTATTCCTACATAGACAGCTTGAAAGGTAATGCCAAAAAAGAAAGACATGAATGGTCTTTTGACATTGGTTTTGCCATCACAAAACCTATTAGCCACATCCTGTCATCTTTGACATGAAAGTAATACCATGGACCTTTGTCTGGCACAGTGATATTTATGTGTGTTTTTTTTATATAATGAATATAAGGTAAAAGGATCCTGATATATAATAGCCTTTGAAAGAATGATAATGAAAATAGCATGTGGATGGATTGCACATTGGCTTCTTATTTATTATAAATAAAACAGTTCTAATATTTCTTTGATTTTCCATTTAATTCAGGAGGGCATAGACAATTGCAAGACAGTAAAAGGATCGGTTACACTTTACTTGAAGGTATCTACATAGGAGTGATATGACACTGTCAAACATTATAAACAAGTCATAAACGTTTGTGACGGGGGTCCAACACGGTGCCCGCGGGCACCAAGTAGCCCGCGGGACGCCTATGAGGCGCCTGCAGCACACCTTCTAAAAATAGCCAACAAGTCGCCTGCAGATCACACTAAACATCCTCTATTGTAAAGGAAATCTTAAATATATATTTAATTGTAGACCAGAACCATTTTAAGAATGTACTGTATGTAGCCATACATCTGTAACATTAACTTGATATTGGTGATACCTTACAAATGTAAGCTGGTTTAAATTGTAGCCTTTGGCTCCGAATCCCTTTCCCATTTATTCTTTAAACAACAGCGGAAGCGGAGCGCATACACGCCGCTCGCACGGATATAGTAAAAGAGAAAAAAAGCTTGCTCGTCTGGTGTAGCCAGTGGAAGCATATCTTTGGGAAAGTTCTGTGGCCATTCCGTGTTCATCCCATAGGTTCGTATATGATTGTTCAAGGACTGAAAAACAATTGCGAGATATTTCAGATGTGCAATAAAAAGGCATCTTCATAAGTTAGGGTGGTGATGGTGTTTGCTATTGAAATGTTAAAACCGAATTGTCCACTGAAATCAGAACTTAAACAGCCTCTGAATTTTTAATGGTGGGTGATGCTAAAAATTGTAATCAAAATTATTAATTGCACAAAAAGATTGTTTTTATTTGTTTAAAAAAATTTGATTAGATTCCCCATGCAAACTTTGTGAGCGAACTGCAAGCAAACTTTGCGAGCAAAATAAGCAAACTGAACAAAACTGTTGGTAGTGTTGCATATTGATATTGAAGTATTGGAGAATCAGACGAAAATACAGTTGCTTAATATATAAAGGCTTATAGGCCTACATAATATTAATAATTTAAATGTAAAAATCACATAGGCCTATTATTTAGGAGGATTACCCTCGCAAAAAAGGGGTGAGGGTCTGTTTGTTTCAAATGAGTAGCCCTCCATATGATTTCGGGTCCTACAGGTAGCCCTCATTCCCAAAAAGGTTGGAGACCCCTGGTTTATGACATAACGCTTCTGTTATTAAGTGTCATTTGGTTTAGTTAGGGTTAGGGTTAGGGTTCATGTGTCATGACAGTGTCATACACTCTTATATGTTGATACCTTCAAGTAAAGTGTTACCAAAGGATTTTTCGCACAAAAGAAACTAGGTCGTCTCTTTTCTGAAGGGATGCATGGATGTAATGTATGTATGAGAAAAGGCTATTTTGACGATTGTATATCTCATCCTGCCTGTCATTTTCCAATTTCTGCATCAGTAGCAAGCTGTTTGTTAAGGAACAAGGCTGGAACATGTTCCCCATACTTGTGTGTTGGAGAGGAGCAATGGGTTTAGGTATGTGTGGGATTGACATTGAGCTCACTATTAATATTTGATCACTATCCAGTCTCTTAGAAATGTAGTTGCGCCCTCCATTGAATGTGTGAGTGCCTGTGTGAGTGTGTGTTTGGAAGAGAGAGAGAGAGTTGGGGATAAAGGGAGTGTGTGAATGTGTGTCTGTGTGTGAGGGAGAGATGAAGAGACTCCTTTTTTCTCCCTACTTATACAAGATCTGCAAGACTAGAGCAGCACCGTCTTTTCTCCAAGGGGGTAGGATTAGTTTTTCTTTTAACACAAAGAGCTACTTACCTGATGAGCTTGAGAAATCTGACCTGTCCCTGAAACTCCAGGGTAATATCAACAATTATCTGAGACTGTTGTTGCTTCTCATTACCTGTAATCTTCCTCCTCAATTTCAGTTCCTGCTGTTGTCTCCGTGTCCCTGCAGTGGTTTCTTCTGCTTTTTGTTTTTCAGGCCTTCTTGTCTTAAATTTCTAGGAACAGACCTGGCTCACAGTCTCCGAAAAGTGTCACAGCACAGTGTGTATTTATGCAAGTGTCTTGCTTTAAACTTTTCTCACCTTTCCCACCTAACTGACACTCTGTGAAATCATTTTTACAGGGATATCCGTCTTGTCAAATGAAACTTTTATTATCATTACTTGAGGAATTGGAGTTGTAACAAGGCTGTTTCACTGAAAACTAGGAGGATGTTTTGCAGAGCGTACCTGTGTGCTAACACATTCTACTATATCCCTGGCATTTTAAGATCTCTGATTCCAAAGACTCCTTGTTTGAAAAGGTTCGTTTCTGTCTCCCGTATTGAATAGAGGTGCTGTGAGAGACAGGAGGCCCAGCTCACCTTTGATTCAGTGTGTTAACACGGTGGCCCTGATCTTTACAGCGCTGTGCTTTATATCCCTCTGATCCCCAAGGCTTCTCCTCTGAAATGGAATCTCTTTCTCCATTTTCTGCTCACCTCTCAAATATTCTGGCTGAAGATCTAAAACACCCTGTCCCTCAGTCCACTAGGATTGATTCTGTGTGTGTGTGCGCGTGCGCGTGCGCGCGCGCGTGTGTGTGTGCGCGTGTGTGCATGTGTGTGCGCACATGTTCATAAGCTTATATGTACATGCACAAATGTTATGGCATTTGTCTTTGACCAGAATGTCCACTGAAAAAACATTGTTTTTTTACTCAATGCAATGTGAGGGATACAGATTTTGTACAGGTATATTTGATTTTAGATTAGCCTGGAGCAGTATATTTAGAAAAATGTTCCAAGGTCAGCATTTAAAACATTCAAGTGCCCTTTTAAACAGTACACTGAGACAGAAGAGCTTTGTTTTGAGAGAGGTGAATGTGTCTCATCTCCATAATCTATTAAATTGAAGCCTTTGTGTCTGTTCATGTGGATAAGAGTCTGTCAGTTCATGTGGATAAGAGTCTGTCAGTGTTTGCTGCTCTCTCTCCCTCTCTTTCTCTCTGTCTTTCTGTGTGTGTGTGTGTGTGTGTGTGTGTGTGTGTGTGTGCAAGAGAGAGAGAGAGACCAAATGCCTTTAGTGTGTATTTATGCAAGTGTCTGTGTCTGTGGCAGCCAGTGTTATGGGTGTCACAAGGGGCTCTGGGAGCTACAAACTCAATGATGCCACAGCATTTACTGGCTGTCATAAAGCCATTTCTTGTTTACCTGGAAAAGTAGACACAGATACTACCACAAGCCCCTCCTGCTGCTAGATTCTTTTTTATCAACAAGACAGTGAATTCCTGAATCCAGTACTGTCAGCAGTGACAAAAGCACCACGTTTAGAGACACACAGAATAGTTTTTAAATGATGTTTGTTTTCCTGTGTTAGACCTGGGGAGAAAAAAAGGCTTAGGCCCCCCCTCTCCCATTTATCACTAAACTGACACAGATGCTCAGGGGTGACTGGGAACATTTCCTCTTGTTGCTCTTATCTTGTTTTATTTTTTCCATCTTAGTCAACTGAATAGAGGGATAAATGTGCTTTGATCATGTTTGTTTAAACAGTCTAAAATATTATCAGCCCTCAGCACCTCAGAGATCAAAGGGTTAAAGGACAGGTTCGGTATTTTACACTTAAAGCCCTGTTTTCAGATAGTTTATGATGAAATAGAACGTTTAAGATTGAAATTTGGACACATGCTGCTGTCCTGAGAATTTTCGGTTTCTGTGGTAGCGCCCCCCCTCCTCCAGAACGCTGCATAGGTGCACTGGAACAATCCTTCCTAAAACGCATTAAACTTTCGTTTACAAAGACGTGAAACTCACCGAGTGGTCAGGGGTGTTCGCTGATATGTTCACACAAAAATCGCTGCAAAAGATTCTTTCCAACAGGTTTTATCGTAGTTTTTGTCCAACTCGTATTGCGTATTACTCCGCTGCCGGAAACGGATATGGGGTTGTTTGTATTCTTTCTGTAGTCTTATGCAGTCGCGGTATCGTAGGCTACTACGCTATCCAAATTATTGTCACGTCCAACCATGGCTAATGCTAAAATGTCTTGGAACTTGCACGATGTGAATGATAGCCTACGTGAATCATTACGTTTTCATCATGAAAGTTCCACAGCCAAAAAAATAGTAAACGTACAAAATCATGTAGCCAAATTATTCATGTAGGCTAGGGTTAGTGTTAGGCTTATGATGTGAACATGACAAGTTATGGACATAACAAATAAGTTCTTACCCCAAGTTCTTACAACTCTGTCGTCCCAGGAGGTAATGTGGGAACCGCTGTATTTCTCAGGCGAAAGAGCTTTTTGGGCGATTTCTTTCGACCTCCAGCGAAGTTCAGTAAAATGCAGACCGCAGAGACACGGTGATCAGCTTTCTGCAGATTCTCAACAGGTGTGCTCACATCCAACCCCAGAAATTCCAGCCACAACTTTAGCCTTTCTGGATCGTTGAAAGGAGGTCTTTTTTTGCTACGAATTTTCCCGCAATTCGGAACTGCACAAAATCGCCTCATTTTTAGCTGTCTGTTGCAAAATACTTCAAGACAGCGATCTTCTGCTTCTTCTGTGTATTCAATGAAATGCCAGTGGTTTGCTTGTAATTGGCAAGACGGTGTAAGGTGCATTATCGCCACCAACTGGGCTGGAGTGTCTATTATTCAAGCTCTCAACGGAAGAATGTACGGGTGTGAGGCGTTTGGAAAATAGCTCCACAGTTTTACAACGCATGGTAAACACCTGTTGAAAAGCATCTTTTGCAGCGATTTTTGTGTGAGCATATCAGCGAACACCCCTGACCACTCGGTGAGTTTCACGTCTTTGTAAACGAAAGTTTAATGCGTTTTAGGAAGGATTGTTCCAGTGCACCTATGCAGCGTTCTGGAGGAGGGGGGGCGCTACCACAGAAACTGAAAATTCTCAGGACAGCAGCATGTGTCCAAATTTCAATCTTAAATGTTCTATTTAATCATAAACTATCTGAAAACAGGGCTTTGAGTGTAAAATACCGAACCTGTCCTTTAAATCCCATCATCCATCTCTGTTGTTTGCTCTTGTGCGATGTAGTACATGTGTAGCATGGCTGTCATCTTAGCATGTTCATGTCACAGTGATGGAAACGCCTTTGACACTGATGCTACCTGACAGCCCCCTTGTGCTCATTTATGTCCCCCTCTGGCAGACACTGTGCAATTTCATCGTGACCTCCTTGTCACTAAAAGGGTGAAAAAAAGTCCCTAACCCCTCAAATAAGTGGGAAAGGTCTGCTCTCGCAGCGGGAGGAGCAGAGGAGGCGGACTTGTAAAATGTTGACACTGTGCTCCAGAGCACAGCGGTGAGTGTGCAGATGTCGAGCCAATGAGCTTGCTTGAGTTCCTCATTTGATTGCAGCGCCCGCCACATGTCGCGAAATGTCAGTGCCTCTCAGCCTTCAGCTCCTACGCCTCCTTGCTGCCCAGTAGGTTGGGGGGTGGTGTGATGGACTCCCTAGCTAAAGTAGTGGACAAGGTGACGGACTCTTCATCATTGTGTGTGAGTGCACATGTGCATGTGACGCGACCATGAGAGGATAAATATATGTGAAATAAAAGAAGTGAGTGTGTGTGAAAGAGAGACAGAGGTAAAGTGAGTGGCCTCTGGACTAGTGTGGGGTGGGTACTGTAGCATCTCCGCCTGTCTGCTCGGCCACTGCCAGTGACCTGAAAGCAGATTGTGAGAGCTCGCATCAGCCGAGGCACTGAGGCATACACACTAGGCTGCTCTGTGATTTATGGCCTCCAATGTAGTCAATAACAGCCCTGGACTGAGATGCAAAGCTGGCCAAGATTAGATTACAAGGCTGGGCTCTGCATTGGGCTTTCTTCATTAAGGAATGTCAGCACCTTACATGTAAACTGCTGCCCAGCATCTGTTTATGTGCTTCTCTGTGATGACTTGGCCTTAGGAATTGCCGCAGTGCCTACATATATTTGCTGGTGCCTGATGGTATGCAATGCAGCTAGGCTCTTTACTTTTGTATTGGTATTTACAATGCACTGATAGATATCCTTACAGATGGAGAGCAGTGTTCTACATGGAGAGTACCTGCTGAGAAGATGCCTGCTGTTGTAAAGATGAATACAGGTATAGCTATGCATGTATTCAAAGGTGACCTATATGGTCTTTATTTCTGTCTTCTTTACAACATCTAGTTCAATGAAAGGTCAGATGTGCACAATACATGTCTTTTATTGCATTTGTTTTATTTTCAGGGCTTGATAAATGTGCACAAATGCAAGTAAATTCTGGAAAAAAAGAGATTGTACTGGATTGTAATATAAACAAAGGCAGAGTTGTTATTATGCCTAATTACAGTAACTCAACAAAAACCTGTGATTTTTGTCAACACATACTACATATCACACGAAGGTATATTTAATGCAATTGCTTTCTTCTCTCTGGATTGACACAGAGTCTGTAAAAGGATTAGAAATGTTGTGCATTAGACCTGGTTGCCTGATGCACATGATTGGGTTCAAAATCATTAAGTCAGGCTTGACTTGATGTTCACCTCCATTACATTTCCATGTGGAGTGGAGGTCACTAGGGTGTGGTATCACAACAGAATTTTGCAGTGTCCAGGGAAGAGACAAAACATGAGAATAGTTAAGAAAGATGTGCTTTTAAACAGAGAACACCATGAAGGCTATGCTGCATTATGTCATAGTGATAGTAGATAATTATCTAGTTTATTTTGTTGCCATCTCCTTTATTCAGTATAAGTATATATACTTTTTTGATCCCGTATGGGAAATTTGGTCTCTGCATTTAACCCAATCGGTAAATTAGTGAAACACAAACAGCACACAGTGAACACACAGTGAGGTGAAGCACACACTAATCCCGGCGCAGTGAGCTGCCTGCTACAACGGCGGCGCTCGGGGAGCAGTGAGGGGTTAGGTGCCTTGCTCAAGAGCACTTCAGCCGCGGCCCACTGGGCGGGGCTTGAACCGGCAACCCTCTGGTTACAAGTCCAGAGTGCTAACCAGTGGGCCACGGCTGCCCACAAATTACTATTCACTGACCTAATTGTGTTTTCACATAGTAGATTAAGATATACTTATTTTTCTCACATGCTTTTCACATGAGACACAAAGACATAGCAGAGAGCCTGTCAAGGTTTCTTTGTTTTAGCTTGGTATGTCTTATTTAGCTACGTTAAGGGCGCTGATGATATGCAAATTATGTTATATAATAAACTTTGCAAGCTTGGATTGGTTCACTGAGCGTCATAAAACTGTTTTAAAAAAACTAATAAAATCTTTGCCAGAAAATGTGTTAACAGATATATTCTACGAAAATAATCTTATTTAAACTGTAGTTACATAACAACATAGCCCGTGAGTGAATCAGAGGCAGCAAGCTTTAGGGAAAACCAACTGTGTGTACTGCTAGTGCTGTCATCCATCATAAACACTACATACCCGTCAGGGGAGGTGGAGTTGCAGGGTCTGTATGAAACAGCAAATGCGATTATCATGACCTTTACTAGTGATATTTTAAATGGATTTGCTCTTGGTGCCACTGCACTGTATGTAGTGTACCAAAGGTTGCTCATATATTACAGAGGTGTTTTGCCTTGCAATGTGAATGTCAATCCTCAGCTGCCGATATGTACAGCTGTGCTAAGCAGTTACGTGTAGCTTTTTGGGCAAATGGATTTCGCAGATAGTTTGCTTTTCTTCAGTTCTTTGTGAAATCATTTCCAAGACATTTACAAATCCATGTAAAAGTTGTCCTAATTGAATGAGGAAGAAGAAAAATACTATGCAGATCACTATAGACATAGGTCCTTGGAAGCTTTTCTTAGTGGCCAGGTCAAATATTTCTGTCATACTGTATGCTGGAGAGAAAAACAGCTTCATCGTTACGGTTGCTCAAACTGAGTTCTCAGGATGTGACGACATCTGTGTTTGCTTTTATGGTCACAAGGGCTCATAGCAGAGTGTGTTCTCAAGAAGCAAGTTTTATCTTTAATCTTCAACAAACTACAGCACTGTTCAAAGGCACAACAGATATTGGCTGATATCCATGTCAACAAAGACATTTGTGAGGCTACATGTTGGAAACTAATATGGCTCGCTATAATGTAGTTATGGGAAGCATTAGCCTGATGATTTGATTGGTAGTGGCTGACATGTCAAGGCGTTTGCTGTAGCTCATGTGATGACTTACCATGTCGGACAATTAGATTTGTTGTGAATTGCTGTCCCCAGTATTTATTTATGTATGCTTGCTTGAAATGCTCTCCCAAGTCAAGCCACGGAGCCATGATCCACCCTTCAGATGCTCTGTCCCTGCGTTAGAACTCCAGAGCCAGAGCCCATTCTACCAGGTCTGTCTTGTGCTGTCTGCCTTTATATCAATAGTGTTTTTGACCCTGTTCTCTGAGTTACACTATACCACTTCTAATTTGTTCTAACTTTTTCCATTTTTTGTTGCTAAGTTTTTGTTCTTTGATATGTGTGCGTATGTGTGTTTTTGTGACTGTGTGTGTGTTTGTGTGCATTTGCAAGAGAGTGACAGAGTGGGAATGACTCATTGTAGTGGTTCTTTCTTTATTTCATAATTAGGATCATTTTTATTCTTAGTCAGTTTGAATATGATTATGTTGGTATTCTAGCTGTGGAGTGTGAAAGTTCATGGAAGTTATTGAAATTTGACATGCTGAATTACTGCCACAATCTTTGCTGGCATTCCAACTTTTGTGTAATTCCATCCATAGGGGGCACTGCAATTGACACATTTGAATAGCTGCTTGGACTGCTATGATCACTGCTTCTGGATATGTGGATGTGGGCAATCTCTCTCTCTCTCTCTCTCTCTCTCACACACACACACACACACACACACACACACACATACACGTTTGTACAGACACACACACACAAACACCTGCGCACACACACACACACACATACACACACAGGCCCATTGGCAGTGCGCACAAGTTTATACAGACACACACAAACATACACTGGTGCACTCACACACAAAGATGAACACACACTCTATCATACTCTATCATATTGAAAATTAACCTCAGATTGAGCACTCAAGGGTATTGTTTTTTTGTTTTTTTTTAATCGAATTGCCATGCATGAATATAACTATGAAATCAACGTTTTGGTTGAGATAAAAGTAAGACAATACTACACAGTATGGGGTTATATATCAATCTGCTGATTTATGTAATGGCCTATGAAATTACATCCACCACCAACTAAATGCAGCATTAAAATACACCACCAACTAAATTAGCAAAACCAGTCCTGATATCTTGTTCTATTATACACTGTTATGAATGCTAACTCAAAAATACCTGTAGATGTTAATGTCAGTGGATGAACACACCAGGGTTTTTACAACTTTCAAAACTTTTATAAGGCTTTTCAGCCTTAATTTCTCACAACCTAAAATAACACACAATTACTTCATGCTTCATTACTTCATCACTTGTTGAGTGGACAGTAAACAGCAACCTTTGCAATTTCTATTTGGTTTAACTACAAGATGTCTTGTTTTGTGATTCATCAGTTTGTCACATTATCACCTTGCCATTGACCTTAGATTGTATAGGTTTGTAAAAAATCCCTATCATATACCATCCTGATCTTATTTCTGAATAGTGATTCTCAGGTTCAGGCTAACTTTGTTGTGCACCTTGCTTCAATTGTTTTGGAAGAGAGGAATAGGGTTCTTTATACAGTTCTAACAGATGCTTGAGGATAAATGTAGTTGCACACTGTTTTTCACAGGTTGTTATCTATCTGTCTTAGAGTTTGTGTGGATTTGTGCAAAGTTCCTAAATTTGAGGCCTTCATAACTCTCAAATATTTTTGTACTTGACACTGCAGTCTATCCACATGTTTAATGAAGTAAGCACATGTGTGTTCTCAGACAGATTCACAATATGGTCAGAGGGTGGTCAACTCAAAGGCAGAGGTTACTGAGCATCATTGTGATGGTCTCATTTGCGGAAGTGTGTGCATGAGGCCTGCTTAAGCATGCGGCTGGTGGAGCATGATGAATATGCTTACTCCATCTGAATATCAGAAATGATTAAAGATGCCCTTTAGTGGTGGGTACACTTATTACAGCAGACTGTAAAGAATCAACTCTGCTTCCCTCAGAAATTAAAGCTACTGGTTTTGTTCAAAGGGGTTCTTCACCATGTTTAGTTGTCAAGCAGCATGTTTTCCTTGAATTACATCCTGCCCAGGATGGCAGATTCTATTTTTGTGCCAGAGGCTCAGTCTGTTGTGACTCTGGAGCCTCTTCAGGGAAGATGCTGTTTGGGATGGGGAAAAGTAAATAAATAAAGATGCTGTTTGGGATGGGGAAAAGTAAATAAATAAACACATCCTCATGTTCACGCTAGTGAATTGACTCTTTTCTCACCCCTCCCCCCTTTTTCCCCTCAACCCTTTCTACCACAACTCAGACTGCAGACTTCCATGTCATGACACCACATAATGACAGCGGTCTTGCGTCTTCTGGAGGAATGATCTGTAATCCTGTCACATTACTTCAGTGACATCTCGGTTGTCGACTGCAGAGAAGGGTTCTGAAGCAGATCAAATTCAACGTAACAGCTATATCCCCCCTCCGCACACCTGTTTACTTGCTTAGTCTCGTGAGTCTGCCGAGGCCTACAAGAGGGTGCTGCAGTGCTGGAGGACACTGTGACAGTCTAGGAGGGGCCACTGTACAGAACTGTGGAGAGGCTTGTTATGTGTGTGGTATGGTAAGGTAAGGACAGGGGATGAGATGACGTGGGGGCAGGCGTGGCCTCCTGCCGTGGCGCCCCCTGGAACAACGTGGCGGTTTTTCACTGCTTCTCCTCATCAGTAGCAGCAGTGTGTGTCCCGCACTCTGTGGGGGTGACGCTAATTTGAATAATGGTTGCTGGCTAAACACCTGCTTCCGCTCTGCTGGCCGCACCCGTGTGGGGTTATTATTAAATGTGCGAGCACGCACAAAACCCTGCAATCTCCACAAAGGCTTGCTGTGTGCAGTCCCACTCATCAATCTCAAGATGGCCACTTTATCTTTCCTGTACCTAATCATTCCCTCGAGAAATGGCCCCGACACAAATTAATACTTGTCAGTGGCTGGAGAAGGTGATAGAGAATGGTACGGATAGACAGGAAAACTGCCATAAGATCTTTGTCTATCAAAAAGTGCTGAAATTAGGATATGAGATCTGTGACCAGATTAGACAGGAATTTTGCTAAATCGCTGGCATATTGTTGAAAAGGTTTCCTTTGATCATATCAGATTTAGGTCCCTTGCTCTCTAGATTGTATCTTGTTATTGAACTCAGATCTCAAATCCCCATGTGTCAGACTTATCAATTGGGTTATTTAGCCATAACTTTAATTGATAAATCATAGAAAATGTTTTGAGTGTTTCAGTAAACACATAACTTAATTGACACTGCACAGCATTTAGATTTATACAAGGGAGGGGCGATCTTCAAGAGGAAACATATGGAAGCACATTACAATCTACCCTGTGCAGCCATCAAAGTCATGTGTGGGTGATTTGCATCCGGCAAGGATTGATTCCCACACTTGTTCAGAATCATCAATACAGAATACGCTGTGCTCGCTTAATCATAGACCATTGGTTGAGAGGCAGCATATTGTGTGCAGGAGGAGGCCTATTAAAGGGGTAATTTGCACTAATGGCTGGTTTGTCTTTGTTATTGCTGATAATGTTGGTGGGGTGCTTCCAATTTTACACAGTATGTGCACGTCTTTAATCTGGAAATCACAGAGTTGATCAGGTTTGTGGAATGGAAATGAAAAATAAATGTACCCAAAAAAGATTTTTGTGGAAAAAAGATGTTAAAACCAGAATTAACCTTCAGATAACAGTGCTACATTCAAAAATGTTGTCTGTATTTGCCCTTCTTTCTGTTAATTTTCACTTATCCTTTATAGTCTCCCACTCTTTAACTTTTTGATTCAAACAATTAAATAGTGTCCTTAATATCTAAAAACCAGGCTGACACTTTTGCATTTGCATTTAAGGCCACCCATATGATGGAGATTATGGCCCGATACATTATCCTGTCATCTCGCCATGTGTACAGTGTCACAAATTACAAGAAATTGGATCAGGGTCGGGACAAGATTCAGCTCAGACGCACATCTCCATTTTGAGCAGATCACAGCGGTCACAGAGTCTACTGCAAAACTCTGAGGAATATCACTTTTTTTATAGATCAGTCTAATAGGATGTGCACCAGAGGGTGGTGTTTGCTGAAACCAAAGCAAAAAGCAGTACCACTTGTCAAAAGATTTTATCTGCTGGTGTCATGTGCTGTACCCATGTTGTAGTTTATTATGTACATTTTCATCAGACACTTTTCACAACTTGACTTTATGACAAGCAGAGAATTAACTCCAGTTGTCTAAAAATAACCACTCCAGTTGATTTTAATTAGACAAGGCAATCAGTGGGCGTTCTGAGGAAATAAACTCTGCAAAGGATGCTAAGGATGGTAACATAGAAAGACAGCTTCATCGACCTCTTTGATATATGGTAAGAAAAAATTGTGCTATAAATCCTCCTTTACATAGATTTCTTTGTAATTATAATTTACGGGATGGTAAATCTAATTCATGGCTGCTCCTTCCTTCTACAGACACTATTAAAACAAACAGTTTGTTTTGACTTCACCTTTAAAAACCTGATAATGACTCCAAATGATTAATGCAAGTAATTTACCTCATGTCATGACCACACCGGCTTGCTTTTCCAAAACAAAACAAAAAAAACAACAACTTTAAATTGGAAAGATCCAACAAGTGCAATGTTGGATGCTAGGGCAAGTGTTCAAAGCAATTAACAGATACTGTGGACTGCGGCAAGTAGGTGCTGTGTCTCACAGCCCCACTGGCTTCTGAGTATAGATTAATTTTTTAGATCCCAAATGCTCTCTGGGAGAGAAAAAATCTGGCTGTGTGGTATTTCCAACACCATTACGTGTACCAAAGCCCTTTTTGGAGACTTTTAACGATCAAGGCATAGTGCTGTGTATGAATATATTTGGATATTCCCTCTTGAAAATGAAATCACAGGATTCTCTCCCTGTTCCACTTCCTTTCAAACAAACAAACAGGATATATATAAATAAATAATTATGGCTTCCACTCAAACGGACGGATATTTTTGTCCACCCTTGTGATAGCTGTTAAGATCCAGAGAGGAAAAACACTTTAGTGTCTCAGACAATCACAGTTGTTGTAGCCTCTCCTGGGGTTTCCACACCAGTGCGTTCTGGCTGATATGGAGGGTTGATGAATATTTCACAACTTGGCAAATGCGGAGAACGGGTAGGTTGAGAGGCTATAAAGTCTGCCGACGACTGGGAGAGATTGGGAGAGAAAAAGTGTGATGTGAGACGCAGTGCTCATCGCTGCATTCACATGCAGTGACGATGATGATTGTTATGACTAATTCACCACTGCGCACACCTGAGGGACCTGATGACTGTATGTAAGGTTATTTTGATTGATCAAGAAAGATGTAAGAGGACACCTAGGACACCAAACATGCTACCAAAGTTTCCCATCATATCCTCTCTCTGGGCTCTTTTCCCTCCATCATCCCATTTGATCTATGTCAGCTGCTACCTGCTCCACATTTGCAGCTACCGGTAATTGTGCAGATTGATGCTTCAGTTGGACGGCTTCTGAAGGTGAAGCTCTACAAGAGAAAAGGGACTGTTGTTGAGTGGAATAATTCGTCCACGCCTCCCAGCGGGACTCCTACAGCCATGTTACAGAGGAAATGGGGATGATTCATGATTGACTGGCATAGAAGGAGAGGAGGGTATTTATCAAGTGCCAGAAGCTCTACTGTGCCAGAATGGAAATAGAGTGCTAATTGAATGTTGGATGGCTTTGGAATAATGGACAGAGATTTTCCTCTATCAGTGCACATCACTACAATGGAATGGGGGACAGTAAATATCAGGATACAGCAAGGGGGACAGCTCACACAAAACATTTTTTATTTTTTTAGGTTTGGCATGCCTCATGACCATGTCTGCGACTTTTCACTTGCAAAATGGTGTGATTTAAACTGTAGAGGGCATACAAAAACATCTCTTTGACTAGTAAGACATAAAAAGTGGTTTTATAATAGTTTTTTACTATGCAAGGGTATATGAAGATGCTTACAGCAATCTTCACTGTTCTTGGACACTTTTGATAATTGAATGAACTTTTGCACATGTGTCTGTCAGGCTATAAGCTGTGTAAGAGTCTGCACGTGGGAGTAATGGTAATGGTTTAATTGAACCACTCCCACTCTTGTGCTCTTTGAAAAGGGTCAGGATTTTGGAGTGGGGGGGAGTCTCTTTTTGAGCTATTGAAGTGTGCAAGCTGTTTGTGTTAGAACAATATGTTGACAGTTTTAATCTTAAAAAAAAAAACAACTCTGTATGGACAGTTTTTCACATGGTAGAAAGATATGGCTGAAACATGCTGTGTGTTGTTCCTTACAGCTTTTTCCATATGTTGTTGATGCAGCATTGCTCCGTGTGTAGCCCAACAGTCTGTGTGTCTCGGGGTTGGCAATTGTATTCCATATCGGGAGGATGTTTGTGTTTAGTTTTACTTATAGTTTTGGGTTTGGGTGTTCGGCATACTCTCTTTTGAACTTTTATTTTGATTTATAAATAAACGATTCTTTAAATAATTATGTTATAATTTCACATCGCCCTAGGCTTAAAATGCAGGTAAAACACAAGGTCATATTTTTATTTTATTATATTATAACTCTGACAAACTCTATGACAAGCAAGGTGAAATTACAAAAAAATCATGTTGCCTAGTTAAGTTTTTAAGCTTCCGGCAAGAGCAAGGGAAGTCTTGTGCCGAACACATTTTCACAATGTATGATGTCTGACATGTTCTCAATGCATTCTACCAAGAAGGTGGTGGGCCTAGGGGCAGTTTTGTGTATTTGAATGATCCCTGTCGAGGGAGGATCCAATGTTTTTGTAAATAAGTTGTACCGTTTCCTCAAAAGAGTTTTGCTGATTTTATCTCCTCAACAAACTTTGAAATACCTAGTTCCAGTCATAGTTTGAGTAGTCTGTACATCTTTTTTTTTTATTTTGGCAAGCTTGAATAGTGTCATATGCTGCTGACAGGTCTATGAAGATTGTTCTGTTTAATTTCAATAAAGCAAGTTAGTGCAAGGATTTGTTTGTTTGTGAGGTGAAAGTATAGGTGAAATGTGGGTGAGTATTAGTCTCTTTAGAAGCTTGTATAGCTATTACTTTCACATTTTTCCTGGTGATGGGATATTTTCCTTTGGTAATGAAGTTGGTCATGATAGTTGTGGCTATCTGAGGGCATTTTGTTCAAGAAGTGTTATCATATTTGGATGTATACCATTTATGCCAGCTGCCTTCCCAGTTTATTTTTTAGAGTAGGGCGGTTTTCATTTCAGCCAGGAGCCGTTAGTCCTTAATTTGTTTCAGGGGAGGCTTTGTAGAGTTGCTGATACTCCTGTCGAGCTGTTCTTCCAAAGTTATGATCTGGTGTTTGTACTTCTTCGCTTGCTTGATCTCTAGCAATTGTGTCCACATTCATCAGTGCAATGTGACTTGAGGGGGTTGAGTGTTTCTGGGTCTTGTATTTTCAGGAGGTTCCAGTTGTGTCTACTAGATCTTCTTAGATCATGTGTTTGTTCCCAGAGTTCTTTGCTTGTAAGTGTCCAGCATGGGGTGTAGAGATCTCTTGTGTTCTGTAGAAATATGTTTTTTTTTCTTCTTTTTTTAGCATTTTTTAGTATTAGTCTTTTGAAACTAAATCCATGTCTCCCCTGGATATGTATAATTAATTTCTAAAACTAAAGCAGATACAGGGCTTCATCTCATTGCCTAACATACAGTGTGAAAGGTCTAAGACTGCTCTTGCATTATTCATGCATTTTCTCGCAGATTGACGTGGTTCTTTCCAATCGTGTCATCCATAGTATTATCTCGAAGACATGTTTGTCACATGCAATGCTCCTTTCCAAATCAAATTCTCGTATCAGTAGACTTCAGAAATAGTTCAGTAGAATCATTACAGTATGCCTTGCCTCAATTCCTTTAGATACCTTCAATCCTGGTGTAGATACATCCCCAGTGCAGAGCTGAGATTATTGTCAATTTCAGCAGCTTTGGAACAAGCACTGGAAAAGAAAATCATACACATCTCATGACATGTATTACTATGGAACCTTAGATAAGTCACTCCGAATGGTTCTGTTACAGCTTTGTTAAAAAGGCCATATCATTGAGTGCTCTCTTCTGAGAAAGTGTGGCCTTAGATTAGCAAGCAGTCGCTCTTATAATGACAACAAGATGTGTTGTCATAGTGTGTATCAAGATTGACTGTGTTGCTTAATTGAACTCATATCCTAGAATTAAACATGGCATTTGAATATGACACTAAATAAGCCCCTAGGAAAATTCTGAGTGGACACATTTGTCAGTAATGAATTTCTGCCATCTTTGTGTTTTCAGGTCATGAATTTGACCTAGTTAGCTTGTAAGTATCACTGAGCAATTAACAAAATCACTAGTGGTCCACTTTTACTTGGATGCTTTTGGCCTTGTGTCATTATAACCAAACTTGTGACTGAAAGACCAGACTGAGGCTCTGATGAAAAGCAGCACTATCCCCTCCCTCTTCAACCTCTGTTGCGTACCCTTAACCTGCAACTTCCTCCACCTGAAATACACAATCTGTACCTTACTTTGACTAAGGCAGCTGTTGCTTAATTTTGTCTTTTTTTTAAAATGTCCAGATTTAAGAAGAAGCAGCTGCTGCTTAGAGATGTCAAAGAACATATGGGGCCCTATCATGACATTCTAAAGTGCGTCGTCACTCGTCAAAAGTCTATTCAAATTTAGTAGGATGTCCAGTTCACATTGGGAGGGGTTTCATTCTCAAAAGTGGAGCGCATGGCGTAACAAGGTGTTCCTAGGTCTTTTAATCAGTCATATGGGTGTGTTTGGGGCGTAACATCATTTTAAACCAATGAGAATGACATCTGTCATTCCCTTTAACGGCGCAATGCGCGATATGTCAAATAAATGCAGTTACTTTCACTATTGACTGACAATGGGTTACCATCGAAAACATAGGCTGGAAAAAGCAACACTTACCCTAATGTTGCTCAAATGACTGAATAAAACAACATTTATCCTGCAGAGGAGTTGCTTATATCTCGTGACAGTGCGTCTTCAGCTGTGCTCCATACGTGTCTCTCGTCTCTCCCCTAATCACTTTTAACCGTCATTACCAATTTGCAAATGATGGTGAATAACTCATTATGAGACAGTATTTCGTAATATCTTTATTCTAATTATGTTTCCCATTGTAATCGTGCAATTTGTAATGCTTTGCATGGACGTGCGCTGGTGTGCGTTCATGAATGATAGAAGGATGGTGCGTGCACCTGCCAATATGACTGTTGACATGCGCTCTTAAAATAGCATATGAATAACTCGCCATTGACTTCTGACCAGGTTTAGGTGGTATATGATAGCGATTTTTAGACAACGCACTAGGTCCCTCCCTAGGTTGTTAATTGCCACACCCCTGGGCGCAATGCTTAAAAAATAAACGTGCAAAATACCGAATTCAACTTTCCGCGGGTGAATAACGAGTATTACGCCATGCGCTGGTGGCCCAAAATACAGCCCATGGTCTGCTCCGCTCCCTGTCCCTCACAGAAGAGTAATTGAATTGTTAGGAGACTATCATTTGGAACTGCAATCCTGAAAAACATGGAGTGAAGTTGTAATGCTTCCTCTTATCATCAGATTAATGCGGCTGAATGGAGTGTCTACTACTCCAAGGCATAGGGGATACCTCATCAAAATGCAGCAATACCCTTTTCATTTAGTCATTTAATGTGTTAATACAACATCAGTCATGCAATTTGCTTTGATATAACTACCTGATCCTTCATTTTTAAGAAATATTTTGGTTGCCATTCATCGCAACAATTGGCAATTTGCACCTCCTTGGCTATGTCTCAAAGAAAATGAGCCTGTCACTTCCTCACCATGGAATTATAATGACTGTGATACAATTTGGAGATTATACACACGCTCACGCGTTCTCTCTCTTTCTCTTTCTCTTTCTCTCTCTCTCTTTCTCTCTCTCTCTCTCTCTCTCTCTCCCACACATACACACTCAGACACACACACACACACACACACACTTTCTGCCATAACACACAAAAATATACACATACAATCTTATCATGTCTTAGCTAAACATTGACATACATATATAATTTTTTCTCTCTCTCTCTCTCCAAAAGCTCCCAAAGGCATCTTGTTTTATTATACAAATTCTATTTTTATCTTTGTTGCCTTCTCGCACGTTTTTCTGTCTCTCTTTCTCTCTCTGTAACACACACAAACAAACAAACACACACACACACACACACACACACACACACACTGAATGAATGTTGTGATGGCAGGTTGAAGAAGTATCGTTTAGATGTAAATGAGATTGGTTGCAGTTATCTGGATCAGTACGGAAACACCCATCTGAGCTGAACCAGTGTGCAGCTTATTCACATACTGACATCACACACACAGCCACCTCTTAATATTTTGTCATGAAGCATATAATTGCTGGATGGGCTGAAACTGTTGCCTGTCCAAAGACAGATAGATTTACGTATTCATGCTAAGACATTAGACTAAATAAATCTGTTCAGCGACTGCCACCCTCCATTGAGGTCCTCTTATGCAATAGACCTATCAGTCACTCCTTGAAACTCAGAATAGTTTATTGGATATAGGGTTTAATTTTGATGACCAGAATATTTGCAATAACCCATATGTTACGGAATATGGATTGCATGCAAATGTTATGCTGTAGAATTTGTGTATATCCAGGTCTAACCTTGGTATTACTCTGAGCTGAAATTAAGAGCTTCTTCCATCAGCACAATGAAGTTGGGTACAGCTGAGCTGTGGAGAATCGATTTTTGCCCCATGGTGGGGGTGGTGTGGATTTGGCAATAATTACATTCTGTGAAATGAACAAATAGATTTCAGGGTAGAACGAAGGGGGGAGAAAAATGTGTCACATGATTGCATCGCCTTAATCAAGGTTGGGATCTGAGTTCAGCTAAAATGGTAGGAAAAGCCTTAATGACGATTCATGTTGTAAAGATTTCCCCTATGAGAAAGTGCAGTGTATGGGATGGCCCTCATTGGTTGTGTGGTGTGAATGTGTGGGTGTGTGCATGTCTGTGTGTAGAGTGGTTGGCAGCACTGCTTCCAGGCAAGTCTCATAGTGTGAGCCTCTCTGTCTCTCTGGACTTGAATCCAAAGGCCCTGGAGAGAGGCCGGGAAGTTTTGATCTTTCTCCCTCGTTTACTCTCAGCTTAAAGGAGGGGGGACTCATAATTGGAAGAGGCTCATCAGAACACGATACAAATACCCCAGAGTTCCCAACCTGCCATGGGAATTTGGTGCAGGAGCTTTGCGCTAAATTATGCAGTGGATTTAGGAGGGTTGTCTTCACCGTGGACTGGTTTTAAGCCTCCAAACCCTTAACTCTCTACACTTTAGCTTCTATTCATCAGGGAAGTTGAGAGATGCAGGATTGTTAAAAGCAGACAATATAATTGGTGACTCTTTTATATGGAAATTGATGAACCCTTTACATTGTTTGTAGAAAACTGCTCTTTGTAGGGTCAAAAAAAAAACACAATTACTCCACAAAAACACAATTTTCCTACACATTTTTATTTATTTATTTATTTTTCAATTTAATCCCCCTTTTTATAGAGGGGCATGTGTGTTATCTCTCAGGCTTTAGTTGATGAATTTGTGTGTAGCCTTTTTCTGATCGTCATGGCAACACCCACTGAAAGGCAAAGGGTGGTGGGTGATGAGTCTCCTTATCAGCTGACTGAAATATTAAAGCGAGGGGGCGATCTGATTTCAACACAGACCCAAACAGTTTCTTCCTAGGGGATTTCATTAATGTCTGTCTTTTTTCCTTCACTGTGGCTGCTCTTATCTTATCTTGATTCAATGTTTGATTGCTTTTGTTCCCCTGACTGCCATGTATGGCTATATTTTAAATGTCTGGTTTTACCTTTGCTGTCTCTTTTGGTCTTTCAGTGTGCTGCCATGAAATGTTTTGGATTTTAGGTCTAATGTTATATTGTTACAGTTCATTTTGAACACGTTGCACATAAATTGTGCTGTCCTGTCAATGACTGAAATCTCCAACTTTGTGTTCCAAACTATTTTATGTTTGCTGCGATGTCTAAGTGAAGAGCAACCACTCAGCAACTCAAAGCAAAACATTCCAGTAGACCAGTCACGATTAGTCAACATAATCAACAAAGTCAGTATCTGTCAGCAGTGGCGTCATGCCCATTGAAGTTAAGGGGGCACGGGCCCCCTCGGACTTTGTTCCTATTATGCTCCATAATAAGCCAGAGCCTATAACGACTCAAATGTATTCTTCTAGATGTGTTTTAAATTGGTGTCTGCATGTTCCCGTAACAACTCACACCTGCATTGAGCTCGCAATGTTTTGCTTGTGTTGAACTGTTACAGTTAACTTTAGGCTACAGTTTGAACAGTTTAACTGTTACAGTTACAGTTTAAATAGATACAGTCAATGGTGTTGAAGTGGTAAGTAGTCTAGCTAAGCAATAAAAAGTAGTGGAATTATTTGTAGTTGACCAGGACATTTTGACATGATGATCAAATAGTTAGAACTATGGATTTGATGTTGGCCGCGAATTCAGAGCATTACGTTAACGTGAGCCTACATGGTGTCAGTATAACGTAGCCTAGGCTACTCTTACAAATATTACAAATATTTGGCAAAGTCTCCTGGTTCAATTGTTTCCAGTTTCATAAACGAGGGTGTTAGATTTGCAGTGACTACAAAATCCAACCTAATAACATTAGGCCTACCAAGGCATTGCTTTGGATGTTTCTCCACTTGTTCTCTTCACGTATCTGGCTGCTAATCCATGTAATGAAAAGGGATAGGCTACGCGTTCAAAAGGAGGCTTAAAGTTTTATATAGGATCGCGATGAACGTGATGTAGAGGGCAAGAAAGTATAATAGTCTCTCTCGTGCTCATAACTTAGGTTATTATCAGGTCACTTGCTCATGATTTGCAGATAGCTTACAAATGAGGTAGCCTATTGCTTGCCATAATGGTCATGAAAAATATATTAGTAAAATATTCAAATATTTAGGGTTAACCTTACTCAGCACTGAAACCTGTCAAACTTCTTTCAAAGTCCTTCATCACATGAATTAAGATTAAAATAATTTAATTTCTGAGCACCACAAGTCAGACCTCAGCAACTTTTTTGTAAGATTGTTCTTAGGTCACATATCAATCAAATCATAACAACTGCAATGATACTGTTTTAAAATCATGTGTAGTAGGCCTAAGTGTAAATGTGTCTAAACATGCTTTGAGCTGAATTTGAGCTTACAGTTCTTTCACCAACCTATGTGTTTTACATTAACTTATAAAATAGATACTTTAGCTTAGTCCTCAGATAGAGGATGGTTGCTGCTTGCTCTGTTAAGGTATTTCTGTCCCTCCCAAACTGCATTGAAATGTTATGTTTAGCAGCCAGAATTTCAAAATCTCCTGGGGAAGAAATCACCGGCCCCCCTCTAACAGGAACCCAACCCCCCGAAAAAATTTGCCTGATTGTGCCCCCTCTGAATTTTGCCTTGCATGACGCCCCTGTCTGTCAGTATCTTTAATCGATACATTTTTTCAGATTTTGCAATGTCACAATCCCAACAATTAACACAAATTCAAACAATCCCCACAATTAGTGGGCAACCTCACAATTTTATCCGACCACCACAACTTTTCCGCAAATTGAATAAATCATCTTAGTTTCCCGAGGGAAAAGGGAAACAAATCACAAATATTTTAGCAGTTTTCATTTGCTCCCTAAATTGCACTGCAACAAAACATCTAAAAACATTGCAACTTCCATTACATTAATTTAAAAAACTGCCATGAATTGAGGTATTTTGGGCTGCAACAAATTCAAAAAAGGTCTGTGAAATCCTGGAGGCACTTTAAAGTGCATTTAAATGAGATTCTCATTTAGAGAATCACATAAAGTGCTGTTTTCTGATTTGTCGAGGAAAACTGATAGTTTAGATTAACAATTAATTTACGTATTAATCGATAGATTAATCAATATGAAAATAGTCGTTAATGGCAGCCCTAGATTCCAATTGCAGATGGTGCTTGTCAGGAATTGGGTCTGGCAATGTGCCTCAGGTTTGTCTCAGTATAAATATATCAGGTTGGTCTGGTTTGTCTCAGTATAAATATCTCAGGTTGGTCTGGTTTGTCTCAGTATAAATATCTCAGGTTGCATCTCCATCTCTTCTCCCCAGTAAATTAGAGCCAGTGTCCAGGCTGCAGCTGCGCTCACACAGTAATAACATCGTGCTTCCCCACTTGTCTTCGTAACAGATTTCACCTGAAGCTTCCTACACTATGAGGTCAATATCTTACAAGTCTCCTCACCCTCACCTTGAACTGTGGTTCCATTGTACAGCTTCATTTTGCAGAAAGAATGCCTGGTTATTTTTGTTGGGTCAGTAAGTCTTCAGGTTCTTTGATATTCCACAATTCTCATCCCACAACATAGAATAGGTTAACACACAACATCAGCTCAAGGTGGTAAAGTTTCAAAATCCTACATGGTATATCATGACGAACACGTTCTTGGAGACAAGCCTTTTGTCTTGGGATGAGAAAGGACCAGAATTCTAAAAATATATGATTCTTAATCCTGCTGTCATTAGTGTGGTGTTCATAGGTGTAGGTTTGCAGGCTTCAAAGTGAGTTGAGTTTATACTCCAACTCAAAGCCAGCTGGCCAAATCTGATGACCGAGGAAAGAGGAGGGTGCAAAATCAAGCAAAACAATGTTGCTTCTGCTTGGGCCTAAACTTTGGCAAACATGCCCCATGATGTGCAAGGCAAGGTGGTCTAGCAGCACTCCTCCTCTGACAGAATGAGGAATAGTTGTTGGATGCTAGGCACCTCTTCCCTGTTCCTCTTGTAATTTGTCTTCAGGCCACAGAGTCCCTATGTATGTGTGTTGGGTCGAGTTCCATGAGTGCGTACAAAGTGCCTGACGGAATCTTTGTCCGAATGGAAGGGGTCCTATGCAACAGAACATGATAGATGTTTAGTGTTATGACTATAGACCCTATGGCATTGTGAATACCTATTTCCCTGTTGTGTGGTATTTTCCTCCCTGTTCTGTTACTCTCTATCCCCCTTTATACAGTCACCTTCACTGTGGAGCTCCACTTGGAAAGATTAGCTGAGGGCAAGTAGAAAAAAAGAATTCCTCAGTGTTCCCTCTCCAAGGGCCTCTCATTCCCCCACTGGCTTGTTAATTGATTGTTTGCAATTAGACGTTCCCTCATGTGAAGCAGCAGTTACTGTTTTAGCATCCGTCAGCAGAATTTGATCAAGCGAGCAGTTACTTTTGTCCATAAAGTTAATAAGGGTGATATTTAACTCACTGCTGAAGGAGTGTCAAGGAATTCATGCTTGATGAGTTAAAAGTGTTTCCTTGTGTCAGTGTGTGTTTAACAACATGAGCTTGATTGTGGCTGTGTCACAGTACATGAACAGCAATATTAGTCCATTTTATTGATCCAGACCCCTCTGAGGTGACCTTGACTCATCACCGTTCCTTATGTAATTAGGGCTGTGTGTGTGATTGCGTGTGTTTGTGCGCATTTTTATCCTGCTGTCTCAAGGTGTGTCTGTGGGGGAATTATGTGGGTTACTATCTTGTCCAATGTCTTGTACAGCTTGCTTGTGTGTGTGTGTGTGTGTATGTGTGTGTATGTGTTTGAGGGAGGGAGGGAGGGAGGGAGGGAGAGAGAGAGAGAGAGAGAGAGAGAGATGTGGTTAGGGGCTGTCACGGTTCTATTTTATCTTCTGTCTGCAGGTATAGATGATAAAAAATCTTGCCTTTGACAACATAGCAATCTAGACGACCTTTATGTCAATAGGTCAGACACAAAGCCCGAAATTACACATCATTACATATTTGTCTCTGCTGCAGGAAAGGCAGTAGGCATGTCCTTACTCTGCCTCATGGGCAAAGTATCCACATCTCTGAAAAGGACTGTCTGCTCTCTTCACATTGAAAGGCATTGCAATCGCATCCCCTTTTCCTCCTATTCCTCCCTGGCACGGATCAATATCTGTTGTAGGAATTTAACCAACTGTGCATGTTAGGCATATAATATCCCATAATATCCCATCATTTTCCATCTTCTGGCTCCACCATCTCTGAGTAGTGTCGCTCAAAAAAATAAAAAGGTGTGCCTCTCTGACCCCATTTCTGGTCTCTCGAATATGCAGCTCACAGTTGCAAACCGATTTATTTATCTATCTCCATGCTCGATCCAGCCCTTTTGTGCTGTGTAGATTACCTGTAAAAGTGTATTCCTGTCCACTAAGAATGGTATAGCATTTGCAACCTTGTCATCATGCTGAGAGGGATGGCAAGCCCTTGTGTTATTACTCTTATGAATATAGGAGCACATTGAATGGAGCACATTGTAAATAAAAGTAAAACTTGTTGCTATCTGTTTTATAATGAATAGCTGAATTTATCTCAGGAATTTGTATATGATGACACAAATATGGCATACGATTTATTCAAGGTTAAAATGTTTAAATTTTTTCTCTGCTGCAAATAGATCATGCGTCCTGGAGAGATCATGCATGTAGTATGTGCTGTATGCTGTATGTGTCTTCGGTGCGTCTCATGTGAATACCTATTTTAAACAGTTTACTAGTGTGTTGTGTTTAACTTTTGACTGTCCATAGAGAAGAAATACTTTTTTGATTGGTTGGTTGGGGGGCTATTGATTCTGTAAATCAGGACACCTATGACGTAGATCCGGTAAAAACAAAGTTCACAATTCCATATCAATGCTCTTTTGAATGGTTAATATAATAACCATACTAAACAACGTTTGAACTAGGAAGCAGGTTTCGCAGCGATGGAATCAACTGTAGCCAATCTATCTACACTCCTAGAAAGTGGTACAAACCAAACAAATTGGCTTTTTTAAAACTTAAATATTGGGACACCTCGGTGGCAGTTATCCCATATGTATCATAAACAACACAGCATAATAATAATTTTCATGCATGTACTGTATGTATTTAAAGAATAGCTGCATTCGCCTACAGTATGCTAAAATAGATGTCATTCAAGTTTCATTAGCCTTGCATGTGCTCATTCAGAGCTAAGATTGTTTACCTAAAATGAAAAGGTGCCAGGTCTGGAATTGACTCAACACTTTTGCATGCTGTTTCTTGAGAAACCAAATGGTCTTCCGGCAAAGCATCAAAAGAATGTCTGTACAATTTGGTAAATGTACATGTAACATTTTGCACATACACATTTTCAGCTCCAGCTTAATATTTGCCTCAGGTACCAAATGCAATCAGGACCATATACGACAAGAAGATAGTAGATTGTTCAATTCACTGAAAAATAATTTTACAATAAGGTCATTTAGCAGACATGTTTATTCAGAGTCACTCTTAATGCAGTGTGTGTAGCCAGTATTTGTGCCCAAGGGAAATTGACCTCTTGACCCAAGACTGGCTAACATCCGACTGTTAGAGATGAACTGGAGAAGTACCAGCAGTCATCTTGTCCTTTCAATTCTAATTTTAGGCATAATGTAGAATAACAACCACTGCCTCTAATGGAGCTTCTTTTGTGCATCAGTAACCATGAGATTTCCCTCAAATTAAGTTTTTTCTTATGATTTCTAAGCCCCTCAAACATTGACTGACCACCCACTTAACGAGCGAGTTGAAATTGTCGCTTAAGTTGCATCCATTTGTCTCCAGTCTCCATTTGTCTGAAAATGTTTTACATTCATTTATTCTTCGCCTTTGATTTCTGTTTTACCCTGAACAGGGAAGCATGGACTCCTAGACTCAGCCATATGCATGCGTGCATATTCTCTTCTGCACCAATATTTACTCAGTACACTATTCTCATGAAACAGCAGATTAAGTATAGGGTGATATGGAACACTTACCACATTAAAGCAGATATAGATTTTAGTCAGCACTTGCATTGTTCCATTACCATTTATGTGTATCCTTATAGGCCTATTTACTCAGTTTACATGAACCTCTAAATCATGGTTGTTTACTCTCACGGTCATGAAATGCTTTGGGTTTTGGGAATTCCATTATTTATTGCCAGAGAAATAGTGGACTATGCACTACACACTACAGTAGCTTTGTTTCATTTGTATTGAAATGATTGCAAAGGAATTAAGCAATCTGTTTGGATTGTTTTACAGTAAGGGACTGAATACTGACTAGGCATGGACCTGGGCTCACTGGAGAGAGCAGACAGACAAAAAAAAGATTGAAATCACTGAACCAGATTTTATGTGCATTATGGCCAAGTTTCCCTAAATTGCTTTTCCCATGACTCTGTGTGCACACATAGAGTGTTTTAGTAATGTCTGTCGTCATATTTGGATTATGTATGAATTATGTTGCATTGTGGCAGAGATTGAGCTATTCCCCATTCCCCCATTCTCATAATTTTTTGAGAAATTGCACACAATAGGTTGGGAATACTGTGTGCCACAGGTAATATTAACTGTGTGAAAGCTAAGGAGCCATGAAATTAAACTGTGTGGTTAGTCTCCATTTTCATACACAGAAGTCCTTGAGAGACAGGTGACATGTTTGCAAATTCTTACTATTTACCGGTACTTATTTTATTATTTTTTTATGGAGAAAAGAAAGTGAAGAATAACAGGGTGAGTGAGAAATTGGAAGTAGATCAGGAAATGACCGTATGCCAAACCCTGTGGATACTTGTACCTGTGTATTGGGATGCTACTGCTTAAAGGTACACTATGCAAGATTTTCACCTTAATATAACCTTTATGAAGCCAATCTGATGGTAAACAAACTTGTAATAGCCAAATTGTTCACTTAACATAGCTATACATAGCCTGGCCCTTACCGCCTGTGACTACGAATTCTCTTCGTCGTGCGAGGCTGAAATAAAATTTTGGCCGGAAGTACGTAGGATGGTAACACCAGGCTAAGCTATACAACATGGACGCAGCGAGTTGCTACAGAGAAAACCAGTCATGCAACTTCAAGAACGGTGGCCCGACAAATCTCACGAGAATCGTGAAACATTACCTTGTCAGTAGATAGCTCTTTGGAGATTTTTGCCTGTTGTTAATCCTTCACCTCCACAACAAAAGCATTTTCATTGTGTACAGGGGGGATAAGTCATGAGAAGTTTGTTATTTACAACAGCAGAGTAAAATATAAATATATTGCGACTAAATAATACCTAATACCTAAACCTGCATAGTGTACCTTTAAGGCCCAGCTCTCCTCACATTTGTACTATTTTCACTGTTATGTAAGTTACAACTCGTTTAATAACTCGTTTTAATAAATGGTGGTTGGTTAGCCAAAGTGCTTTGCTGCGTCTGCTTAGAACTGTAATCATACTGTAATTGGGTACAAGGATAATTATGAGAGCCTGTTTATTGTTCTAACATTAATTGCAGCCACAATACTAAACACAGCATGTTCCCACATGAAATATAACTTCATTGGTGGGCAAGTTCAAACATTCCATTAATTTGTTAATCAATTAAAATGGATTTTGACTAATTTTAAAGCAGTGTTAATGGTTTGTTATTGCTTTCAGTTGATACTGAAGTGAACTTTTCTCAATCCTAATTGAATTAGCTCAGATCCGCTGTGGTTGATTAATGGTGTGGGGCAGCTAAAAATCTATCACACATGTGGAGGTGGATATTTCATTATGAGTTTTGAAATAAAGGCATGGCCAGTGGAGCCTTGGCTCTTTTGTTTATATCCACTGTCGGGTTTGATTTTCTCAGTAAGGTGTCATCGTTGGCCCGCCATATCGGGTAGACCTCATGGGGAAAAAAGAAAAGGATAGAGATTAAGTGATTGTCGCAGTCAATTAATAGGAGAGAAATAATGCAACCAGGACTGGTGCAGGGAAAGGACAATGTGTCTGCAATACAAATATGATTGCAGATGTTTTGTTTTGATTGAAGAATACAAAAGTGGGGTAGTGCCTCTTAGGTTTCTCTAAGAGGAAAAAAACACCTTAGCTGCAAGCAAGCCTCCTTTTATTGAGAAGGGGCAAAACACATAACAAGCTAGAAAAACAGATGAGTAAATAAGGAGGACTATAAGAACTACAGTCTACTACATTAACTTTCTAGTCTCTCATGCCCTCTTAGTACAGCACAAGGACCCGATGAATCACACAGATTGGTTGGAATGATCATCTTAGGGGCTCCAGCAAGACAATGTGGTTTTACTGAACATGAATCCTTAAGATGGACACTTTGTCACTAATGATTGCCAGGAGGAACTAATTGCCTTGGTGCAAATTGGGGCAACTCGTATGCATCCTTGGCTGTGCCAAAGACCATAAAGCTCTGCGTCTAAAGCATCATTTATGCTCAACATTAAAAACAGATACGGACGGAGCCTCCGTCTGTTCTCTGTGTTGATTTCGTCGTTTTTTTTTCCGTTCACTTCAACGTTACAAGTATGGATGAAACGGATCAACGGATGAAATCTACATCTCGCTCAGCATGCAACCAGCAATTAATGTCTATTAATTACTTCCCCACAATCTAGAGTTCCGGTTCTCAGCTTTCATTGTGAGTGGGGTCTTCTTGGCTCTTTGAGTTTTATTTTTTTCCTTCACAATTCTGGGATTGGCAATGGCCCTTGGGGCTTGGAGCATGGTTTTTGACACTCAGCCATTTTCCACTGTAGGAGCGGCTCTTTGAATGTATGCCCCCGCGATGGCATAATCAATTTAAGAGTTTGTCTTGGGTCATTATTACCTGCTGGAGAGCCATCTGTTGGCCACGTCTGTGGGAGGAGAGTGCCAGGTAGCTAGAGCAGTGAAGTGGAGAAAAAGATGGAATGAGAGGGAGAGATGGAGTGAGGGATATGGAGAGGGGAGGCACAGAGATGGAGTAGAGGAATGGAGCTGTTAGAAGAGAGTGACGAGAGCAGTAGAACGAACAGGAGAGATGGAGAGAGAAAGAAATGTGTAAAAAAGGCAGGAGGAATTCAAAGCATGGGCTTCCGAACGGAAGGGACCAGCCAGATGGCCGGGGACACAAGCGTCCTCACACTGCCAAATGGGCCTGGGCATATTTAAGAGAACCATGACTAAATATAATTACTCTCTATTCGATGCCTATTCGAAGAAGCAGGCCGTTGGAGAACTTTCTCGTAGGGTCTGCGTGGGCAGTTTGAGAGTGCCTCTCTAAGGGGCTCAAATAAAAAAAAAATGGAACACAGCACTACAGGCTACAGAAATATGCTGTCCATGTGTATACATTTTACTGTGGTGAATAATTCCACTTTAGATGCTGAAAAGGGTGAAATGTGCAACTAAATGAATGAACTAATATAATTGATTCCATATACAGAAGCATTAGGCTGTTAGTGTTAAATTGGTTGTTCAAGGGTATACAAGGAATGTGTTTTAAACCACATATATAAGCATGTGGAAGAAAAGAGTGCTTTTTGTATCTCACAAATATCCATAACTAAATTGTTAACACTCAGGAATATGCCTACCAACCTGGTACTGTGACAGTAAAATTACTCATTTCATCTGACAGACTTCTCTACCATGTTTCTGATGAATTTAGCTGTGCAGTCAGTTAAATAGATTGTGCAGTCACATTTAGGGTTTTACATACTGCTCTCCGGATGATTGGGGAGCTACAGTGTAGGAGCCAGTGTCATCAAACACACTATGTGTGAACTGCAATACTTCAAACAATCCCTCACTTCACCTGTCATTCAAAAATTACATCTTTAAGGCTGATGTTACATTTTTGGCTTTCTTCATGTTAAATAAGAGAGAACTTGGAAGAACTTTACTGGCCCAAAGAGAACAGGTTTCTCTGCCATCAAACACCTTTGGAATGAACTAGAAGAGAGCTTGTGAGCAAGACCACACATATGCTCTTCTGAATCAATGGGCAAAAATGTCCACAGAAACTCTGAAATATTGTGGAAATCCATCACAACAGAGTGGAAGCTGTTACAGCTGCATAGGGGGGACCATATTACTACCTATGAATGTATAATGGGATGTCATTGAAGTTCCAGTGGGTGAAATGGCAGGCGTCCCAATACTTATGTCTATAGTGTATTTAGAAAGCATTCTTAAAAGAAAAACGTGGTTGTGAAATACAATGCATGTCATCATTAAGACATTTAGATTTGGATTTGCCTAAGCATTGTCATTTTTTAATTTCGTGTTGAAAAACGAGGAGCGAGTCTGACAGTGTAGGCCAATGTGTGTGAGAGGGGGAGGGTCCGGGAGTGATTAGTCAGTTGTACGGGTCACGTCATCCAGAGCCTACAGCAACAATTCCTGAGGTCAAGGAGGAAATATCAGACGACGTGTCAGATTCAGAAGAAGCCGCTGTGGTGGGGGGAAAAGGCAAGAAAACAGTGTTTTTGACTGGAATGGCTGAAGAAGTTTATGTGGTTTAGATATTGCAAAACACCAACACATCAACTTCATTACAAGCATTACATGTTAATATGAAAATTTATCCTACTACATTTATTCTATTTTATCTCTAACTGTCAAATTTATGAAATCAACATTATGAAATAGCTGCTCTTTGGCTTTGAATGAATGTAATGTTACATGCCTGCTGGCAGTAAACAGTCCAGGTGGGGTCCACACATGATGACTTATTTAATACCTTGTCTAATCTGATATTAGTAAATACTTTGACCGGACCAAGCTATATAGTCACAGGTAAAAAATAATTCAGTTTGTCTGCATATACTCTTTCTATAGTAACCTAGATGTGTAATGATTTTTTGAGCCTAGTTAATGGCTCAAAAGAGCAGTATAGTTTGACGTAGCGAAGTTGGCCTCAAAAGCTATGCTATATGCCATTCAGTTGTAAATGCATTATCTGGTCTTACTCAAAACTGCACCAGTTGACGCCATTTTGGTCCCAATCGAAAACTTACACTCGTTATCATCCAGAAATAGACCCTAGGTTGTTGTTACACTGGAGTTTCCCTTTAAGCTTTCACTCAAACATTTTATTATACACAAATAAATTAAGACACTGGCTGGGTAAAGGACCCTTTTGGGTCTGGGCATTTCCCATCCACTGCACACCTGTTGCCAGATTAGCCTAGCTTGGGTGCTAATTAATAAGCCCGCATTAGCACATGAATTTAATGAAATCAATTAAGTGGCATATGGCTTCCTCATTGGGAAACTCATACCTTCAACTTTGATAAATGATGCCTTGGGTTGAGTTTTGTATTAGCATTTAATTTGCCAGGGTTTCAGGGTGTATTGATGGCAGAGATCAAACACACACTTAGCCATTGGCTTGAAGGGGGTCCCACTTTAAAGAGAGGCTGAGAGAGCACACACCCATCCCTCAGCCATGACTCTAACCTTTGAGAGATTAAAGACTTAGCTTTGTTAGTGTTGGTGGGTGGATGCAGTTCATGAAAAGTTCATTAAAATGACCAGGCAAGATAAATTAGATCATTATAGACCCACGGACAACACAGATACCCGTTTGCTATATGGTAAAATATTGCATGTGTGTCTGTATATGTACATAGAGCAGTTATTTTATTCATTAACATTCCATCAAATCATCTATTGCATTTATTATTCTGCTGTATAAGATTACGATTTATTGCATTTAATTGCATGAATAATAACGAAATACTTTCTGGAAGGATTTGCCTCAAAGAAGCATTGTTATTCAGCATTTTGTCACATCCTGTGCTTGAGAGCAAATGGATGCAAGTGGTTTTAGGTTTGCCATGCACTCCAGAAAGGCAGCTATTTTAGGTGTTAATGAAGCTAATGACATAGAGATTAGCTCTATCGTTAATCACCATGCTGCGACAATGGAAGAAAGCATACTATCCCCCTGGCCTGTCAAATTTCATAGAAGTTTAATGAATGATTGTTAGCCTAATTCAAACTGTAATGATCTGTTTGTTCGTCCTAATTCATTTCAGATGGTAAAAGCCATGTTCACTCATGTTTTTCTCCTTGTGAACAAATGCCTCCAATTGTACTTCTTTTTGATTGATACAAATGTGTACAATATCTCTCGTTATAGTTGGCCCTGATCGATTGCCTCAATAACCCTGGCTTCACATTTGTAACAGGCAAAATTAATGTTTGCTCTGTCTGAAAGTTAGATTGTCTTCTCTCCTAGCTTAAAGAATTAGGTGCTGATAATTGATCTGATATCCTTGTTAATATGGTTTGAAGCAGGTAGCCTCTCTGTGAAGAGCATTTTCCTCTTAGAGTGCATCTATTGCTTTTACCACCATTTATCGATTGGAAAATACAATTGGGGTATCACTCAACAGTGGACTGTGGATATTTTACATGCACACTATTAGCATCCGGGTCTGACTGTCATGTCTAAGAGCTTTAAAGATCAATCTGCTGTGAGAGTCCATTTGCAGCCAATGGGAGTTTGTGGACATTTTAACATGATGGTGGTGAAGTTAATGCCCAAAAGCACTGGCATACAGCTCTGGAAAGTAAAGAGACCACTGCACATTTTTCTGATGTCATCCTACAGTTCCTGAATGACATTCGAATGAGTTGACAGTCATGTTCAAAATTAAGAGACCACTACGAATTTGAATATGATCTTCAACTCATTTGAATGTCACTCAGTGTTTGTATGTACTGTATGTATGTGTGAGTGCATGAGCTTTCTTACTTTGTCTGAAAACTCTTCATTTTGTGCAATTTTATGAGGCAGTAGTCCAACAAGACTATTTTGAAACTGTCAAGTGATCACTGAATGTCATCTGTTGGAAGTAAGGATTTACCCCATAGAATTAGAGATGGGAAGGAGAGGTGCTAAATATCAAAACATTCTCAGGTAAGTAAGATTACCAGCCAGTTGGAAATCTCATTGGCATGTGGTTACCTCAGCACAAACCTAGCCATAATGTTAGTGAGCTGTGTGTTTGCAAGGGGAGGCAAAGGGAACATATGGGCCATGTTGGCGTTTTCATGTCTGACATTTTCAAACATGCCTGATGAACGCTGAGATTTAATGTCTGAAAGATCCGTAAACCAGCACTCATTCTTCCCCCTCTAGTCCCCCTGGGGTCACATATTTTATTTATGCACTCTATAAAAAATAAAGGTTTACTCGGCTGGCTGGAGGTAAGCAACATATTCTCAAGACTGGGCCATATGCTTCCACTAATGGATACGGTGAAAATGGAAAAGGTCTTGGCAATTCCCCTCTGTCTTCCTTAGTAGGTCTGGGATCATTGCCTCCTATTGCTGGCCTGTGGTTCGGCTATATAGCTTCTAATGACCTGAGAGAGAGAGCAAGCACTGAAATATGCACTTCTGACACATGCCCATAGCCAGAGCCTGTGGGATCCACTTTTGTTTGGGTTATTGAGGGTTATACTTTAAGCATTACAGCACTGTATCAATAATGATTCTACTCCTAATCCCCTCTTCAACAGGCTCCAGTGTGGCGCAGGGTACTACTGCAGTTATGGATATGTAGCCTTGCTTATTAGCTGCAAGGTGTTGCCCATTATTTTGACTGTTGCGAGGACCCCAGTGAAATGTGCAACAGCTGAATTGATTGACAGCTGACTTCATGCTCTGTAACTACAGCAACCGACAAGGTCATGTCTGAGCAGATTATGCTTAAATGGGACAGCACTTGGAAATATCCCTCTTCATTACATGTTCTGCTTTTCACTGGCCTCATCTTTTGTCTATAGACTGCCTCTTCCTCTCAGACTTTATCATACATTGACTTCCTCATTTTCAAAGTGTTTCTTTTAAGCAATACATTTAAATAAACCTTTCCAGTTAGATCATTTGTATACAAATATACCTGATAGTGCTGAAATAAATATTTCAGCACTATCAGGTATATTTGTATACAAATCATTATTCCCCCCAGAGCAGCATTTATGACATGTCATAAATGCTGCTCTGGGGGGAATAATGATTTGACAAACATTACTCTTTGTAATGGATTTTGCTTAATCCACATAACAATCAGAACAGATCTAATAATGCTAAATGCAGTATGAATAAATGCCATCTTTTTTGGACACACACACACACCCTGGGGTTTGCAAATTCAGGATTTTGCCGGATGCTAAGCTGGCATTAACACACTGCTGCGCTTCCATTTCAGTTGTCAGCGGCGCATCAATCACCAGGGTAAAGTCAAAGGAGGTATATACGTCCCTGTCTAATTGATGGCTCTGTTGGCGAGTCGAAAGGCGTTAAATTGCTGACGTCTCCATGATGGAATGTCAGCTGTCATTCCGAAAGCAAGGCCTGCATCTCATCCCTACATGAACAACGGCAAGCAGGAGGATAGAAAATGAGGTGGAGAGAAAGGGGGAAGGGAGGAGGAAGCACAAGGAACAAGATGAAAAGATGAAGTAGGAGAGCGAGATGAGGACAAGTTGGAGTGAGAATAGTGGAGAAGTGGTTCCCCCTGCCTTGATTAGGGGTCAGAGATTAAATGCAGGCCCCTTTATGGCAGCCAAGAGCGCTGTCTAACATTCCCACAGGAGATAATGGGGTTTCTCTGGCACATTGAAGACTAATGTGGACATTTTTGCTGCCCTCTAATATTACTCTTTTCCACACCTAGCAACTATTCCAGTCTGAAGGAGCTGGGAAATCTTAAATGTTTACTTTACACAAAAAGATGAAGAACCTTTGAAACATGCTGAATGTTAAATAATGGTTGGAAATGGTAGATGTGTTTTCTTTATCTCCTCTTTGTTGAATATTAGTTTGCAAAAAAATGTTTGTCATCACAAGCCTTTTTATTATTGCAAGGCTTTCCCCCACAGTTTCAACTGAAATGTTAAGCCATTGCACTGACTAAAATGGCTCCTCAGTGGCTGTTCACATTTTTGATTAAGCAGTGTGATTTGATGGCTGCTGCAGACATATTTTAATGCTGAAATGTTTGCACAAGCTTGGAGAGGCATTTCTCTTGATTTTTTTTTGGCTGTTTTGACTATGATGGCTCTGCTGGTAAAAATGATTGTTAAATCAGATGTTATACTAAAACAGGGGCCTACTAGTTTTATGAATCTGCTCCCTCCAAGTCATCAACCATAATGATCTTTTTTAGGAGCCGCAGTGAACCCGCGTGCTCTTACTGTGTCCTTTGAGAATACTCTTTACTATGTAGTAACAGAGGTGAAAGCCTTACGGCACAGCCTGCAGAAACATAAATCCCAGAGCCTGTAATTGTCATAGTATTGTGGGCCATGCAATAACAGCCAGAACCTTAAAAATACCTCTCATTATGTCAGCAAACATGGAGGGGACATTTATTTCAGTGTTTTTAATAACTGATTTACTCTCAATTGATAGTGCTTTGTGTTAGAATACATTGTTATTTGGGAGCTTTTGCATTATCCTGGTATAATTCATGGCTTTTTCGTTAACTTAATTTTGTGTAAATCTCATTCGATTGTAGAGAAGTGTTTCAGTTAAATCTGGAAACATAGGATATTATGACATTAAGAACTGGATTTGCATGGTTTTTGGAGTCATTTTTAGATGATCTTGTCAGTTTAATTCAACAAACACTGGACGGTCTAATCCATGTGATTAAGACATTTTTGTCTGACATTTTGTTCAGAGAACACGTTGCCGTACACTAACAGGGCTGTGAAGGGAAATATCACCTTGACGTTTAATGTGTTCCTGTACCTGACATTGTAAAAAACACTAAAAACCCAATTACACAAATGTATCCAATTTCACATTGAATATATGATTAGTACATTGTGCCATATTTAGATTGTTACCTTCATCTTATGATAGTTACAGATAGATTTCCAGTTACAATAACAAGTACAGTACAGCTGTGGGTACATACTGTAGTCCACATCTATTCAGCTTGTGAATACAGTTTCCAGTTTATTTAAAATATACAAAATGAAATGTATTGTCACATCTAACAAAGAAATACATTCAGTATTGTCCTGATATTTGAAAGTAGATGTGTGCTTATGTGTGTGTGTGTGTGTGTGTGTGTGTGTGTGTGTGTGTGTGTGTGTGTGTGTGTGTGTGTGTGTGTGTGTGTGTGTGTGCGCGCGCAGGTGAGGACATGGCCTACAGGAAGGTGCGTGCAGGTCATCGGGGCTCGTTGCGCTCGCGGGACCTGGAGAGTGAGGAGCTGCAAGCTGCGACTCTCGAGCTGGAGTGGGACATGGAGAAGGAGCTGCAGGAGCCCGGTCTGGACCGCTTCCAGCTGGAGTGTGTCGAGCGACAGCCTGTGGGCAACTCCGTCGGAGGAGGTGGGGGGGCCGACCTGGACCTGGAGCCCATCCAGCCCTCCACTTCTCCGCACGGACGATTCCAGCGCCTCCAGGAGGAGCCCAGCTACGGGTCCCGCTTCACCCGGGCAGCTTCCAAAGCACAGAGGAGGGCTGAGAACTGGAGCTGGGCAGTCAAGTACATCTTAGCTGGAGCAGGGGTGTTCATCCTGGGGCTGGTGATCGGACGGTACACACACAGCACAGAGGAACAGACATCAGGTGTGCTGTCAGATGTGGATGTGCTGGATAGTGTGTTGAGGGGCATCACAGCAGAGGATCTGCGGGCATTAAAAAGGTAATTCTGGTTCTGTATGATGTCAATAATGACAGCATTAATAACATCATTCATATTGCATCCTTTTCACAAGCACTATGGGAATCCATCTTAGAACATCATTATGCGTACATATAGAGCCAAATTACAGGGTTTTCCTGCATATAGAATTGTAAGGTGGCTTCCTCGAGCCGGCCCCAGCCTCCCAACAAATTGCTAACATTAGTACTTGTTTTCACGAAAAACTTTTCCCAGCATTGAATTGATTTGAAGGATGTAGCTGCCATTGCGGCTCTGCAGTGGCACTGTATCACAATCCGTGCATCAGGCAAAGTCAGTGTGGACTGACTCATTCTTCTCCACGTTCATCAGCTAGCTTGCTGGCAAATAAGCCAAACTAGGTAACTGTAGGAACGCTAGGTTCTATGTGACCTGAGTGAAATGATTCAAGTTAAATGTTAATGTGGGTGTGAGCAAAATGACACAGTCGTCACATCTGTAGATATTATTTTTTTAGATGATAAACCTCAAACTCAATCATTTAAAGCAAAATATTTTGCGGATCCATTGGCTATGGGTTGTGTGGAACCACTGGTTTACATGACTGGTAATTGACCCAATATTCTGGTAAAAAAATGCATGTGCCAGGGGTCTTATTCATGTTTTTCTTAATTGTAATATGATCTCAACTATTATGGCAATTGAGTTAAGGTGTTTACATGACTCATATGCAATTGGAATATTGTCATTGGTCTGATTAATACAGGACTGTGGTGTCCATGTAAAAGTACTTATTCTTAAACGGACAGACAGATAAACACAGGTAGGCCAAGGACAGACAAAGTGTATAAAAAAAGATCTTCACACACACGATGCACAGTGGCCTTCATAGAGGAAGTTAGACACTCCTGTAGAGACAGGTGTGGCCTTTGCTGGGACAGCCTCTCTGGGACCTGCTCACCGCTAACAAAGACAGTCCTGGAGCCCAGAGCGTAGCCCGTCCTGCAGGTGACAAGCAGTGTTGTTGTCTGCAAGCCCAGCTGTGGGGTGGGCTGACAGGCCGGGGAAAGGCTCCCTAACAGGTCTTAATGTGAAATTAAATGTCGACAAACCTCAACTGGGATGACACTGCTTTATTTTCAGGCAGGGATCACGGATTGCATGCATATTTGTGTCAGGAAGATAACTGAGTTCTCAGGCTCAAGTGACACAATGGCGACTTTGCGAGCAATCCTTGTGGTTTATGCCATGTTTATTATTTATTTAGTCACATTTATTTTTCAAGCCCCATTGCGAGCAGCCGACCGCAGTTGCAAGTCTGCAGGAGGAGAGAGGCAGGCAAGCACGCTGATGGGTGGGAAGCTGAAACACAGACAAGTCAAAATATTGTGACGGTGTTTGAATCCAGTGCGTCTTAACTCTTTCTCTCGCTCTCTCTCTCTCTCTCTCTCTCTACTCTCTCTATCTCTCTCTGTTCCAGCATTATCTGCTTTGCTTTCAGGAGAGGAGTACATGTTTACAAAGATAATTGCATTATTTACTTTATGGGCACAAAGCCTGCAATCTCTTAGGGAGAAATTGCGCTCTAGTGGGATTGAGGATACTGTGGCAGCTAGTAGCGGATTAACCAAAGAAAATGGTGATTGTAAATGAAACAGTGCTTCCCCATGAAAAAAGGAAAGCCATATTCAGTAAGCAAAGCTTCCACCAGCCAGCCAGCCAGGCCGCCAGGCGCCTCAAATGGAGAGTTAGAGGCTCTTTTGAAAGGCCTTGCGTAATTGGTTCAATACAAATGCTAATAACGTCATTAACAACAAATGTAGCTCTCAGATCCAAGCCCTCTCTCGACTCCCTTTCATCATCTCATGATCATCTCAATCCTGAGTTTTGGGAGTTTGTCAGGAGCTTGCCAGATAGCCGTGTTTGTCTTTAAGTATCTAGAACATGGAAATGGGGTTAAACAAAGCCTTGGTTGACATAGGAATACTTCCATCTCCTTATTGAACGAAACACTAATATACCAACAATATGATGGAAAATATACAGAACATCTTGGTGTCATCGCTTGATTTTCTTTCTCGTTGTTTTAGCCCTGAATAAACTCATGTCAGGATACTGCTATTTCCTTAGCTTGTATTCGTGTTTATTTCTTATTTTTCTGTTCTCTTTTTTTTCTCTTTCATTTACACTTCAAAGAAGGTGTGGATAGAAAAACAGTTCCAGTGAAATGGGATTAACCCAAAATCCCTGGAAGAAGTGCATTTCCCACTGTTCGGTCCTCTCTAATGCTATTCTTTATCTCCCCAAGACACTGGCTCCTAATTACACTTTGTAATTGATACCGTCAAACGCACGGTACTCACTTTATCGGGCAGTTTCAAATAAATATGTGCAAGGTTGAAGAGGGCTGTACATCAGAACAGACGGCTCTGTGGGGACCCCCCTCCCTACAAAGAAAAGAAAGACTGCTTGTTAAGGAAGAGAAATTTGGTTGAGCTTGCCGAAGTTGCTAGAAAAGTCAAGAGAGAAATCATACTACCCTCATACTGTTCTGTTTGTCCTCTTTTGTAGGATGTTGTATAGATTATGAATTGAGTTATGGCGTGCGTGTTGTTTCCACACTGAAACAGCATCAGCTGAGAATCTGAGAGGCATGAATGCATGCTGCACAGACGCTGTCAATGTTGGGCTGCTGCCAAATTGAATTTATATAGACAATCTTCCATTAATCATCAACTCAGTCCGTATTAACCTCACTAGTGGGGTGCCAATCAGAGACGCAACAGGAGATACAGCCGTCCTAAACGCAGCAATTATAAATGAGTCTTCTGAAGGGTATGTGTCCTAATAAAACTGTAATTTTGCAATTTTAAGCTCAATTTATTGCAGACTTTACTTTTTTTTAGTATATTGGACACACTGGATGCTCTTTCAAAATGTAATATGAAAATGCCGCTTGTTAAAAAAGATTGAAATGGCAGCTGAGTAATGAAGGTTGGTATCATTTCTTTGAAACTTAATATCATGCCTATTCATAAATTAATTTGATGGCCTACTCACTTCTTATTGAAAATATTTACGCTTAAAGTATCACCAGACCTTTCTGACTATATTCAGTTGTGTATATCTGAAATTCACATTAGAAAGAAATGAGTGTTAATGAAGGTCGCAATTTAAAAGTATAACAGCATTACCGCAATACCGCGGTCACGTGACGCACTATGTGCACACGTTGAGTGTGAAACATTGTCCAGCACATAATGTGTAATGTTGTGATGTATTATGTGAGGGACCATCTTATGACATGGATTCAAGGTTTTTTAAACAAATCTTCAAAACTTATCATCAAATGATGAAGCAAACTAGACCTTTCGCATGTGTGTTGGGGAGCTCAATGTTCCAACATTCCATTTGTGTTTACTATGCGAGAGTAGGGGAGAACTGGCACAATCATAACACTTTTCTATTCTCTCTGTTCAAACTCGATTTACACAAAAACAATAGACTTGAAAGTTGGCCAGAAAGGAGTCATGCATGTTTACTCCATGAAAGTGGAAACAGAATTAAAAAATATGCTCTAGTTTCTCAAGAATTTAACTTAGCAGCGACATGTAGCCTACCTTTGTTACAACGCAGCCACTTAAAAGTGCAGTAGCTTACTTTTGTTACAGTAGCATAAGTGTCATGAATGTTATAGTGCTAAAATCGTGATCGTGAACTTGTTGATAAACTGCTTATTTATTTCATGTCTGAAGCATTTGATCCAGTGATCTTTGAAGTCGCTGTGGCTTTGTTACGTTAAATTGGGTGTTATCTTACAATCAGCAGTGTGTGTGTGTGTGTGTGTGTGTGGGGGGGGGGGGGGGGTAAAGCGGTATACCTCGATAATTCGATATAATCACGGTAATTTTCTTGCCTTTCAACCGCGGTGAGCTTTTGAAATATGTGTGTATGTGCTTGTGTGAAGGTGTACATGCTCATAAACTCATACACATAGTATTTCAACATAGTATTTCAAGAATTTTGGCTGTTTAATATCCCTCTAGCAGATTAGTCGTTGCTCTCTATCCTGCATTAATCTAGACCATAGGGGGAAAAAATCCCTTTTCCATTCTTTAGAATCTGGGGACTTCACCTATGCTCAACCAGTAGTGTAACATACAATTCCAAAGTGAGAGAGATACAGTATGGAGATATTCTTCTATCTCTTATGCAGGCAAGAATTATGCATTTCATAACAGACATGACATTTTGATTGAATGCTTTTGAATAAGTAGAACAGCTACAGTGTCACGGGAATATTGTGTCTCACTTTGAGAAATGCTGGAGTCACCGCCTTTCTTGGGCTGATCATCATGGGAATAGAGTAATGATCCAACTGGGTGTCTGCATGAGCCACTCCCACGGCACTATAATGGTATTATACAGTGGCCGTTGTATCACTAGATGTGTGTAATAGTGGTATATTAGCTGAAGAAAAAGAAAAGTTTATTTTTCTTTCTTTTTCTTTGTGTGTGATAGCGAGAGAGTGTAAATGTGTTTGTGTGGGTAAGCAAAGTGTACATTTCAGGGTATGATTACCAGCCTTGTTTGAGGGAATATTTTCCCACCACCTTGGCACTACATTGTGGTGGTATTCTCTGCTCTTGTGCTGATTCTACACAGGGGCAGCGCTCTCAAGGCTAAGAAGCCCATCATTAGGCTATGCACGCGGCGATCAATAACGGCAGAATGAAATTGATATTCCTGAGGGTGGAGATCAATATTAATAACCGTGTGTTACAATGGGCCTTCTAATAAGTGAGACTGTATCCGAAACCCAGTGTCACCTCGGAGGAGTCATGATGACACTCTCTCTTTGTCTCTCGGCTCTTGACGAGGTCCTAAACTCAAACAGACAGATGGATTATGGCTTACTGCCGTATTTACTCTTTTTCTCTCTCAGCCAGCCAGCAATTTCCCCTCTTTCCCAGTGAAACAAATAGCTGTGAAAAAGATGATGAACATGTCTTTATATGGAAGCACACCCATACTGACATGCTGTGATGAATGTGAACTTGACTGATTGTCATGGCCATGGGTGTGCTGAGGGGAGATTTGGCCCACACTCAGCATATATGAGCGTCGATTCTCCAGTGGCAACATGTGGGTACAAATCTACATTGCATCCATGTTTTCACACTAAATCAAGAAGACACAGTTATCTCTGTAAAGCTGCGTTGGTAATTGACTTGATGTTGTCCCCTCCTTGTTTATTGAATTAGCTACAGCAGTCAACACTAAATGGAGATCTTGGGGATTTGGGGAATAAATTAACAATTTAAGGAATAAGTAAACATTCTCATTGTGCATGAGCTCCTGAACAGTCATTACATGTGGCCTGACTCATGAAGTCATCATTGTTATAAAGAAAGATATGTTCTCTGTTTAAAATGGCAGATTGTGGGCCATTTCATCAATATCCACATAATGACCTACCCCTGGGGGAAAGTCTATTTTTAGAAACTGACCTTTAAAAAAAAAAAAAATCATAATCTCATACTTAAATTCTGTTGGTGCTGTTCTAGCCTCTTGGTTGCCGTGGTGATGAGGAGGTGCTGTCATATGCTGTTAGTGCTGGCACACCTACTTCATACCAAAACTTATTTCTTTTTTTTTTTTTTTCCCAAGTGCCAAGTCCAGAGCAATTAAAAAAGCTCATTGGAGAAGAGGTTTGTATGAGTCAGGAGTCGAGGCCCCTATCAAGCAGAGCACAGGTCACTGCAGTGGGCCCGTGACATTTCAAACAAACAGTGATTAAGCATGGGATTATCAAAGTGACTCTGCCGAGGTCGTTTTCATTATCAGATGGCGCGGCTGATGCAGTGGCAGCGGCTCCAGGGCGCATCCTGTAAAGAGGAGAACCTGTCATATTTCACACAGCCCACCTCTGGGTGAGTGAGGTACACCTCGACCCTGAGCCACGCGCTCACTCCTGCCACCAGAGAACAAGCTAGTTATTTGGTCAGAGAATCTGGTGGCTCTGCACCTACTTTGCATTTTGATGCCACGAGCTGTTTGTTAATCTATTTGTTTTTTTAGTAGTGCCTCTTTAATTATAGAAATATGCAGTAAGTGTCTGCTTGAGAAAAACAGGGTGAAAAAAGTCTACTCCTTCTCCCTCCCAAGTCTGTGTTCACTTGCTTCTTTTTTAGTGGACAAAAAAAGAGCAAAAAAAGATCTGATGTAGTAAAATAAGTTGAGTGGATAAGAAATGTCTACCCAGTGTAGCCCAGAGGCGATGTTGTTGGGCTTTTTACCACATTATTTGGCTGTGGTCAGAGATGCAAGATAATGGGAGGAGAGGAGCAGAGGATTGTAGACGGAGATAACAGCATAACAGCATCAAGTAGTTATCTCTTCTCTCCTTCTCAACCTTTGTATTAAATTAAAGCAGTATGGTGCTTTTCTCTGAAAGGAAGCCCTTTTTGGCAAATCCTGATGTAATATTCAGTCTGATATCCAAGAGATTCTGTCCCTAAGAGTTCTCATAGAGTTGAAATTGTGCCAAATTGAAGCCTTTTGGGTTACTTATTTTTGAAAAAGAATTCCAGTGCTGCCGATGTGAAGCAGAGGTGGCGACAGGTGTTCTTAGACTGTTCAAGTGGAACAGGAAATGTGACTGACTTCCTACAGGGCATGACCATCTATGGGGTTTTTGGCTAATTTGGTGGATTGAAGCATGTGGACCTTTTGTATGGTGTTTACTTGTGGTTGTGGGAATACTGACTGGATTTCTTTAAAAAAAAAAATGTACCTCATGTAGTAGCCTAATAATAGGAAATTAGTTTAGACAAGAAAGCAGTGTCAAATATTGGAATACAATATTAAGTACAATATATTTTTTAATAAAACAACTATTATAAAACAACATACTGTTTATGTTCTACTTCCTTAATCTATGTGTGTAGTACATGTATGAAGTTATCAAGTCAAACAGTAAAAAGTTTGAAAAATATTCAACAAACTATGTGTTACTAATGGCACCTTATGGAAACCTTAGGTAGAAATTGTTACAAAATTTGACATTGAGTGCAGTAGCATACAGTCGATTAATAATGGTTCCTTGTCCTCTGCTAATATCCTACATTGATCTACACAAGAACAAATTCAGAGTGCACAATATGGAATAAAATGTTTCTTTGGTATGGATGCACAAAGCATTTTTTTATTATGCCGTTGCATTAGCCAGCGGCTAATTAACAGTCAGTTCGCAGTGGAGCCTCAGCTATGAGAGTGTGTAATCTAGCGTTTTATCTCCAGATATCCACCTGTCTTTGCTGTGTGCATCTGTAATTTTATCATGATTAGGAGCAATATGAAATGTTGGATGCCCAAAATACAGTAGATGCTGTTGCGACAGAAGTGCACTATAATACTATAACAATAGATGTAATTGATTTTATTTTTACATGTAGACCGAAACCCCCTACCTCCTTTCATAAAGACTGATAGCCTATCCTTTGAGTTAACATGTGTAGGGCAAGGTTCTCAGCGCTCTCCTTCAATGATTATATTATTACAACTTGACAAGCATGCACAGTCAAGATTGATGAGTATCTTTGTCTTTGGTATTATGCATCAAGCAAGAAATCATCCTCATTAGCATGCAGGAGATAACGATGGCATCTTTTAATGGGCTTTAATATCTTGCAAAGTTTATCAAATTTCATCAATAATTCAATTGATGGCATGCCTAATATGAGGCGTCATTTCAATTTGTTTATCCAAGAGATGCGCAGACGCCACCATAACGCACCACGCCTACTCTGCATGTTAATTTCATTCGCCTACGGAGGGCCTACACTAGTCGCAGAGCCCTTGACTAGAGCAGCAACCTGTATCCCCCATCTCCTCGCCATCCTACACTGAAACTATTCATACCCGGACCGCCCCACTTCTCTCTCTCTCTCCCTTCAGTGGCTGTCCATTTAAAGTGCAACTGGAAATTCAGCTGTAAGAATCCCATCAGTTTCACCACAGGGATCCCGGCGGTCCGGCAGCCCCTTAGGTACAATACCGTGGGTGTTGGGAACCTGTGTCCCCTCCAGGCTGACGCTGGGTGGGAATAATTAAGCTGCAGCAGTGGGCCTGTGCTCATCTGTCCTCCATGACACAGCGTGCAGACTTCCCGTTGCGGCAGGCAGCGTCACCCCCGTGGCCCCCCTCCCACCCGCCAGCGCCACTCAAACACACCGAGACAGACAGACGTCAGGAAAAGGTCACGTCTGACAGATGTCAAACAGCTTGGTGGAAATGATGGTCTTCGGCAGGTGGTGAAGAAAGGAAGATTGACACTGTTGCTAAAGCACTTGAATGTATGTGCGGCTCAGACTTGCTCTTACTAAGTATTTCCCCCGTTTCTATTGTTATTTCGTGAGACACAACCAGGCTAGTGGTTTGAGTGTAATAGCTTCTGATATGTTGTCTTCATTTGCCTCAGAGCAACTTTCACACATTTGTATTTTATTCTGTCGACCAGGCTTAAGTGTTCCTAAATGTAATGTGACGCTCATACTTAACCATACTGTCCCTTCGTTAATTGTTATTTTTTATGATACAACAGTGGTCGCTAGGTGGCTTGTTTAGTGATGGCTAGTCTTGAGCCTGGCCCTCGCGAGACATCAGGTAGGGCTCTCTGAGATTCGCTCTAATTGCCCTCATAGCAGTGACCTGCTGTTATCTTGGCTCTGGGGAGGATAATTGGGAGACTTGGGGATATGATCACGTGGGGAGGAGCTCATTAGGTCCACAATGGCGACGTGATTACGCTAGCTGGGATTAACGTCTGCCCGTAGGCCAGAAGGTCAGCTACCACAGGCCAAACAGTCCCCATTCGCCTCTCCCACCTCTCGCTCCAGAGTTGAAGAGTTCACATTTAATGTTAATAAGGTGGGCAAGCGGCGATGCCGGAGACCCCCCCTGTATGTATTATTGAAGTGCAGAGGCACTTTGATGTTTTCATATGTAATTTCTCCAGGTCCCACTGGAGCCGTACCACCGAGGGGTCTGCAAATGCCAGCGGTTGAATGGAGAGAGATGCAGGGGCCAATGCACTGCATAGTCGGCAGTCACCTCTAGTGTTTAACAGATTGTGTATACATTTTTCACTATGTACTACTCAATGTCAGATGCTTCAGTAGCTTGTCACATTTCCTATCGCCGGACCACTGAGCCCTCTGGCATGCTTTTTGGGTGTGCAGATCTGAGTTGTATATGTATGATCCTTTTTGCTTTTTTTCTAGGCACACCACTTTTCTTTCTCTCTTTTCTTAGACCCATAGTTGACATTTTGAAAAGCTTTGCATGTTTTTTTGCTCCACAGAATAGGATGACTTGATTACAGTTATTTCTTATAGCAATCACATTCTTTGTCCGTTCAAAATGGATGTCATTTAGACCTATATGTTCATCAGACGAGTATCAATAGCCAGCCTAACGTCACTGTGATTTTCAGCACTTCCTGTGTTGTATGGCTTTTGTCTCCCTCACTCCCATTTACTCTGTGCACATCCATTAGGGAGGACAGACTGAGTGTTAGCTGTGAGCATAGACTGTAGGTTGTGAGTCTGTCTGTCTGTCTGTCTCAAGTTTTTCTTGTGCATTTGGGTGTGGGTGGGCTGGGCAGCTCTGTGCTTGACTTGAATGGATAAAATATGTGAATTTCTGTCTCTCTCTCTCTCTCTCTCTCTCTCTCTCTCTCTCTCTCTCTCTCTCTCTCTCTCTCTCTTTCTTCATGCTGAAAATAGCTCCAATTACTTTCACTGTTGCATCACGCTTGCCAGATTCTTGCTTGTTGTGCGGAGGAAGAATAGCTCATTAGGTCCTCAAGTATTTGTTTTACTGAAATAAAAATCACAGGTATGTGGCAAACACTGATGAGTTTCTCATGGCAGGGTACCTTCCCTAATCATCGCTGTTTCCTTCCCTATCCCACTGTCAGACATAGGCAATTAGCCATCAGGAAGACTAATTTATTTCACTGTATATGACAGTGAAAGACGAAACACCACTGTACATGTTGTGACTTTGAGACATTATTAGGAGCGACACCAAAGATGGTCTATAGGATACACTTGGTAATTAGAACCTTGAATAATAAACAATTAGCACACGTTTGTGTTAATGCCCTTCTCATGATTATAAGGTTGACTAGATGGAATTAGTTTGTGCATTGGTGCAAATGCAGGGTATTTAAACAGCATAACAATTGAGACTGGTTTTAGTTTTTACTGACCTGTACTGTCTTTTTCTGTGACATGTTATCATAGAGGACTATTACTGTCACAAACGTACAAATTCCTCTTGACAACCAGATACAGACAGACAAACATTTGGAAAGGCTGAATTTGTCTGGTCTCAACTTTTATGAAGCACTGTCACTAGAGGGCACTGTGTTGGATACAAGCATGAAACACACTGCATTCATGGCACTGTGAAAGATAATACCAGTAAAGATTGACCGAAGACAACGATCATCCCAGTGCAAATATTTGTTCTTTATTTTGTTGTTACCGTGTTCTACTGTTGACAAATCCTTGAGTCAAGACTGACTCTTAGGCCTATCTCCAGCCTTGATTTGTTGTTCCAGAGATAGAAGCCTGGTGTAAAGGGCCTCTTTGTAAGACCTATCAGAGTGGCAGCCTCTCTCTGGGAGAGATCCTCTTGCTTCACCTCAATGTCTCACCCACACAGAAACAGAAATGAGCTGTGTGTGCCTTGTCAGGCCTTGAGACTCAATAAAACATGCATTAAACCGATTTGTTTGTGCTTGTTTTGACAACCTACAGTAACTGCAGTTTTTTAGGTCACATAAACTGAGAAGTATGTATTTTATATAATTTTCAATAATAGATCGTTTCCACTGATGCCATGACTTCCTCGTAGGGAATTTTAACAAAAGAAACACTGCAGAGTTATGGTGTTGAGGTGAACATGCTTTTAGTAGTGGGTCATCTGTGCAATGTGGTGCCCACATTAGACACCCCACAAGTGGCCAGTGTCTAATGGGAACCTTGCTGAAGTGTTGTAGTGGATTAATCAATGTCATCATTGAGAAGAGGCAATTAAAGTCCAGGGTTACTGAGTTAACTCTGTTTTGTCTTGCCCTTTTGTCTTTTACCCTCTCCACTCCATCTCTTCTCACTTTCTCACTCTTTCTCACTTGTGTGTGTCTGTGTGTCAAGACCAGGATCAAGACTTTGGTATACCCATCATTTAAGATAACAAAAGCAATGGATTACTGAGAACACTGAATGCAAGTTTGTGTGTGAGCTTGTCGAGCTTGAGGGAAAAGGAGTCTCATATGACACTCCCCTCCCCCATTTACATACACATAACACACTGAGCCCCCCTCCCCCAACCACGCTCGCACACACACACACACACACACACATTAATCCACCTGAGAGATGGAAGTTGGAGAGCAGAAGCTGGAGTCAGGCTCATAGTGGCAGTCCCTCCTGCGTCCTCATTTCTCCTCAGCTCACTGGTCATTTATAGATGAGTCCCATCCAGCACGCCACTGCTCCGCTCAGCTTGCCTCTCCAGAATGAAGCCTTTAGCTCCACTGAGATCAGGGAACATGTGTTTTCTCCTGAGAGCTCTCTTCGGCCGGCCTTTTCCGAGGTAATGGCGGGGAGAAGAGGGTATAATGCCACTTCCTGTGTGTATATATGAGCTCAGGGACAAAGAGTTCATTTGCGTGTCTCTGAAGAGCGTGTCGCACGCCAGTGGCACAGCAAGGATTTGCTAAAAATAAATAAAAAATCATCCGTGATTTATATCAAGAGCTGCGACAAAGAAACTTGTGTATCACAATTTGACTTTGGACATTCTATGTTGCATGAAGAGAGGATTGGGTTGGTTTGACAGCGCTGCTGATGAATTGCTCTGCTTTGAGTTTGGCCTGAGCCCAGCCCCTTTTTTTAACTTTTAAAAAGGTGAGGAGAGAGCTGAACATGAGGAGCTCAAAGGAGGCGGGACACCTTCCAAGCAGGCAGCATTTTTAATAGCTTTACTCTGAGCAGCTGATTGGATGAGTCTACTTGGCAAAAGCTTCTGATTGGAGGACTCGGGACTTGAACCTGTTCAATTTTAATGTGCAGCAGCCAGGCTACATAAATAATTTAGGGATAAAAGTAAAGACATTAATACTAAATATATCACTGCGGGCTTAATTTCATTATTTAGAACTTCAAAATATTCTAATTCCTTCACAAATAGGTTCTTGGCTGCAAAATTACATTTATCGGCACACATTTGAAGACGTGACTTCACAGGAGATTGTCCAAACTTGCTACATCCTTTCTGTAGAGATGAGGAAGATGTGAAGAAAAGATTGCCTGTCGTGATGCTTCAGATAGATATTTGGCAATTACTATCAATCTCTTAAGCCCTAGAGGCAAGCTTCATTCAAGAAAACTACCTAGGGATTACTCAACATTGGGTGCTGTTAGCCTGTGTTCTAGGCTACTAGTGCTACCAGAGAAGTCTAAGCTATTTAGACACATTTAGCCTTGTTCATATAATTGAGAAATCATGCCTTTTTCAGCCAGTTTTATTGTGAACTTACTACCGGTAATTAGAATTCACACAATTGTCAGCTGTAGAGATATACTCCCTAGGCAAGATAGTACAATTTGGTTGCTGGTGCGTCAGTCCCACTTTGTAACAATGGGTTGACATAGCTTTTCACACAAAGATGCTTTGTCTCATGCAGACTCGCAGAAAGGGTTCACAAACTTTCTAGACCCACTGTATACTGTTTTGTATAGGCGATTCAACAGGAGGCCACTCAAATGCTGCACAGAGGCATGCAAGCTTCTCGGCAACATAACAATAATTATTGTAGTTCCAGTTGCAGAGTAATTTCAGTGTCCTCTTCAAGGGACAAAGCAGGTCAGATGAAGATAATCCAAAATTCTGTTTTTGTTCCCGCGGTTTATCTAAGGGTGACTGGTTGCATGGGTTAGGGTGAAGAAAATCCACCACACATTTCGTGTCAATTACATTTCAGCAATTGAAATTGATGCTATGAATCATTTGCTTATTATGGTGACTGATATTTGTGTGGACGCCCACATTGGTGTGTGAAAGAGACAGAGAACATGACTCACTCAGGCAGCAAGACTTATGTAAGTAGAAAGTGTCTGAAACTGCACCTGGGCATTACCAGGTATCACCTACACACACATGGAAGCACACACACACACTCTGCAGGGAGAACAGCTGTGTGTGCAGTCTGTAGACTGATGAAGAAAGGCCAAGCTTCCCTTTCCATCGATTGCAAGGTATCAGAGTCCTCTCTGCCGCCTGCGGACCCCATGTTCTGTTATTCTTTTGGGTGGAGGTGGGAGAGAAAACGTCAGGCCAATATTAGTATCTCACTTCAGGGCAAAGTAAAAAAGCGAGGTTTTAACACCGTAACGCAGCATGAGGGCATGTGTTGTGAGGCGATAAGAGTGACCAGACCCGTTCACTGGGGCACACATTCTCCATTCTCCCTTCACCTTTCTCGCTAATCTCTTTCACCATTTCATGTTTACACTATGCATGCTGTAGCCGCCTGCATTCTGCTGGGTTTGAAGTGCTAATGGTTTAGCCGGAGTGTTAATCCCTTTTTTGCATCCCACATTGATCCCTTAATGCGTCTCTCCATTGTACGCACACACAACAGCATCCCAGCATGTGCTGCGTCTCATTTACTGTCTGGTGGAGGAGAGAGGGCTGTAATACCATAAGAGAGAGCAGGAGAGGGATGACGAAAGAAAGAGAGACTAACACTGTTGGTAAGCAGGGGTGAGATGGAAACCAAGAGGGGAGACAGAAGAATCTTTGTGTTGAAGGAGAGAGGGGGGCTTACTGTATAGACTTTAATGCAGAGGAAGGAAGGGTGACGAAGAAGGGAAGGAGGAGAGAGAGAGAGCCGTTTGAGTTAGAGAGGGCTTAGAGCAACGTTGGCGTAATACAGGAGAACGGCACAGAAGAGAGAGAGTGAGGGAGAGGGGGGGACGGATAACACTCAGTATGCAGAGCACAGCTCTCGTCTCCTAGCACTGCTCTGAATGAGGAGAGGTCGTGGCGGGAGTTGGGGGTTGTTTGCGGCTGTCAGGAGCTCAGATGCATCGGCTGGCTTAGGCCGTGTGTTTACCGGCAGCTCCCTGGGGCCATGCACACAGGGCTCTGGCTCCCCAGCTATCAATCACAAAGGCAGGCCAAGCACCGTCCCTGTGTATCACACCGGAGGCCTGCGGAAGCCTCCCAGTGTCTCTGCCCCATCTCAGAAATGTGCATTCAGACACAGTAGCTCACGGTACAAAACCTCTGCTCCAATCTGGACACCAAGTGTTCAGTAAATAAGAGGGACTCCAACTACTTTAATTGTGTTACGGTTCAGTAAGAATTTTGCTTATCCATGTACTGTGAATATTTCCCCAGGTCCTTAATAGTTGACAGAGGATGGTTTAAATGTGTTAAAGATGTGTGTGTGTGTGTAGATGTGTGAGGTTGAGTGTAAGTTTCACATACGACCTCAGGGTTCTCTGTGTCCATGAAAAACACTATATATCTTTGTCAAACTGGAAGTACCATTCCCGACTAAATGAATGTTAGAGTGCAACTAGCCAAACTGCATTGTCCCCAAAGAAACCTACACCTTTTAAGTGAACGATTGATTACAGATTCTAATTAGAGTCTTAAAGTTTTAGTTGGCGTGTGGTATTGATCTCCCTGTGCTCATCTCACACAAGTCGACGGCTGACTACTCAGCTAGGAGAGCAAGAGGTTCTGTGGAGTGAGTGTAGTGGGATGCAGATGAGTGGGGCTTACCACTTTGAGTGGCAGCCATCTCCGCAAATGACTGGTATATTAGTATGTTGAGTATGTTCGGTCAGAAGCGGGCTGCTGCTGTGACGGCAGTTGCACTGATTTATCTGCAGTCATTTCTGAGAATCAGGAAGATCAGCCTGTTTTCTTGGAAAATAAACCATTTAAGTCAGGGGTGGGCAATTATTTTTTTACATGGGGCCACATGAGAAGGGCCAGGCCAAAAGGCTTAATTCAATTCTGCATAATATTAATTGTATTTCTTTATTAAAAAGCAGTAAATAGCATTGTTTTGACAAGCTGATAAGAGTACAGTATATGTTATGATTAAGCAATGAAAAACTGAGGTTGCCTTACAAAAAATTTAATTTATTCAACCAATTTTCTCAAAACAATGGTAAACAAAATGTGAAAGTTTTTAACATTTGTGACTTTATATTAGTGACCGGGGCCCAGGCACCGCTTTATTTGTAAGCATAAAAGTGGCACACATGCAGAAGAGAAAAGAAAGATGAGAACTGGAGGAGACTAAATCCAAATGGATGAAATTGAATAGTTTTTTTAAAAACACATTGAATGTTGCTGCTGGCGTTAATTCTAGCGATGCCGATGTTATGTCCTACCTAAGGAGTAGGCTAGCATGGGACAAGAACGATTGAGTGGATTGGCCATACTCTCCATAGAGAAGAGCAGAGCCAGGCAGTTGGGTTTAAACGATATCATCAATGACGGCCCGTAGAGTGAACTTTTAATGGGTGAGTTCGGTTGCTTTTTTATAGAGTAGGCAACTAGGCATACAGTATGTAAGGTGCACTTTCTGTGACCTGTTTGTGGAAGGGTATCTGACCGCTGTGCCACACTGTTATAGGCTTAATTAAACAGTTGCAATGAAAATGCTTGCACCGGGGCCCAGCTCTACGTTACGCCACTGCTTACACGGGCCGGTCAGAGTCAACCAAAGGGCCGTATGTGGCCCGGGGGAGTACAATGCCCATGTCGGATTTAAGTGCTTAGAGCAGCCTTGGGTTTCTTTAGATTCAGAAGACATGGGTTGAGATCTAATCAGTCTACAGAGATGACTGGTACCGTGTCTGTTGTTGAAAACATACATTGTCATGTACCCTGCAAACAGCAAATGGCATGTCATGTTTTCAATCATTCTGCATAAAAGCATGGTGTGTGCATTGACCCAGAGCAGGTTTCTGTTCATTCCTGCAGTGCTCTACATATGTAATCTTAAAAGAGCTCAACTTCTCTCCCTAGATTTGCACGGTGGTGGGTAATTGCATTTTTAAAAGGTTTTCTGGGTCTGTCTAATTTGAATGATTTGGTTCAAATCAGCCTTTTTGTTCTTTTTCTCCCTGCCAGCTGGCAATAGTTAAATCTACAAGCATAGAAGTTAAATGGCAAAGCCAACCATAAAACCACCTACATCTCTCTGTTCCCCCCTCTCTGTTCATTTTCTATCATGTAATAAAATTGCCTGCAGACTTGAACCAAGGTTATAGGATTTTCCTTGACCAGTTCCAGAAAAAAAAAATAGTTAGAGTTAGAGTTTCACTTCACATCCAGGCATATCCAGTTGTATAACTTAGGGCATCTACCCGTCCATCAGCTGGTGTTTTAATGTGACAACAACAACAACAACAACAACAACAACAGATCAGATGGTAAACAAAAGCTTAAAGGTTTATGAGCCAAATAAGCCATATCCCTGAACAATTCAGAGCCAATAGCTGGACTACTGCAGGTACCAAGGGTGAAAGTGCCAGAGAGGGGTAGTGTTACGCCCTCAGCCGTGGCAGATGATTAAAAAGAAAAACAGTGCCCAGGCAGGGAGCTATGGCTTGGCTAAAGGACAGAAGTTTCTGTAATCCCAGGATCAGAGACCCTAATGCGTGACCTCTTACACTGCACCTTGTCTGGATGCCAGTTTTTTTTTGCGGACTGGCGTTTCGAGCGGTGGAGAGGGGGGCGCGCTAGGGCAGCCAGGGCCGGTTTGGTACGTGTGCGGCGTCTCATTGACAAACTGACACGGCTCTCTCAGCCGGCTGCCAAGACTGGGAGAGGTTATTAAGAGAGCTTGGGAGTGTGCAGCGCATGGCGGAGCAGCGGAACCGTGTTGGCACTTCCGCGTCCACCTGTGACCTGCTCAGACTCCAGCAAGTGTGGCATAAGAACCGCAGAGTTAGTTTTTCGGATATCTCTGCTAGCAATTCCCTCCATCCTTTTGAAGTTATATTGGATGGAAAAAGCAGAGTAAAATACAGAGCACATACTGATTTTTAGAGGGATTTTTTTTGGGGCTGTTATGTCTTGAGTATTGCAGAGTACATGCAAGTGGAAACACTGCAGTAGCAACTTTTTCATGCAACATTGCTTTGGTGTCAAAGGCAATGAACAAGCTGGCATTTGTTTTCTTTGAGCTAACGGCTCCCTTTGAATGTGACTTACTCATTCATCTGCTGCACCCGCTCACTCACATTTGTTCACACACATTGCATACATACTGTGTGTGTGTGTGTGTGTGTGTGTGTGTGTGTGTGTGTGTGTGTGTGTTAGTGTATGCACAAGTCTGGGTGTGGTTATGAGTGCCTGTGTATGATGTGTTTTTTCTATGACAGAGTATTTATGAGAGCTTATCTCCTGCTGAGAAAGAGGTAGATGTCTCTCTTATCTCTTTCATCTGTCTGTTCTTCCTCTTTCTGTATTTGCTCGATGTCTCTGTTCACCAAGATACTCCAGACAAATGGAAATGGTGTGTACCTTCTCATGATGACATGATGGTTTTTCCTCCTTTTTGTCTGACAGCAGCAGCAGTGAGATAAGCCTTTTAGTGGATGGTGGATGTGATGCTGAGTGCTGTCCTCCTTTTGCACCTATGGATTTTCTTGAGTGCCTATGTTGAGAGTCTGAATTGGCAGATTGCTAACTTCTTGCTGTAACATAATTGAAGAGATGGCAAAAGCACAGTGTGACGTTTTGGATTCTTCTTCAGTGCTATATGTTGCTAGGTTGATGGTTTTATGTGACCATATATGGCAGATCACAGATGTTGGCATACTTATGTGTAATTGTAATTTATTTTTGGTAACAAAAGTACATGAAAACGATAATAGGAAAATGCTTTGCTTGACTCTGTGGTGTCATTGCATACTGAATCCAATGCAATTGTCAGCAGTGTATCACTTAGGGAAGGAACTGTCTTATCGAGGCTGTTGTGTTTCTGCACCATTTACATAAGTGTCTTCTTCTATTTGCCCCTTGTCTGCTGTATTTTTCACTTAGATCTTCTTCATATGGTAAACCCAGTCAAGGTGTCGTTTTCAGTGAGAATGGGTGGATTCTCTCAGCGAGTGGATGTGATCACAGACACGTTTAACATCACTTCAAATTACCCATGCGGATGCCTGTCTCACCAACCGTCCCTGCCAGCACCACCCCCCTCCCCGCCAGACGCTATGCATGGCCTTCCGATGCGGATTGGGGGAAAAGAATCCAGCTTTTATCTTATTTCTCAGCAGTTCACAGAAAGTTCACCTGCTTATGCTTTTTTTTCTTTTTTGTTTCTCCAAGACTCTTTGACGTCAGTGCTTGCCTTATGTACCCTCCACCTTGTTTCTGGCTCTTTTGAGCACATTTACTTCCACTCATCCCCCCAGTGCACCATCCGCAAGACTTACCACTATCTTCTTCAGATCTCCAAGGTTGCCTGTGCTCCCGGCTATGGTGATCTGATTTGCTCCTCCTGCGATAATCTCCAAGTGCAAAACAAGAGAGAGAGAGAAGATCAACTCACTTTAGAACTCTTTGAAGATTGCAATGGTTTTGGTGGATGACAGGACAGAAATGCGAAGATTGCCAAAAATGAAGATGTTTTTATGTGGACCAAGGCACAGAATACAACTACTACTGGCAGAGAAGCAGCAACAAAAGACAGGCCTCAAAACAGTCAGGACTTTACATACAAAATGACTGTCCCACATGACATGACATCAAGATTTCACACAGAGTGATACAAAGTCCAAGTTTATATAAAGGTGGTACAAGAACAGGTGACGGAGAAAATGAGCTGTTGGCAGGTGCAGATTCAAAAAAGCTGTTAGCAGGTGCAGGTTGTGATTGAATGATTGATGAGCAAGTAAAGCTAGATAAATCAATACTCAGATGAGGCTGGGCACTGATTGGATAATGGGGAGGAGCAGAACAGAGTGTTACAAAGATGTTATGCACAGCACAATACTTTTTGTTTAATTTAGGAACTCTTAAAAACCCTTTGGGATCATGTGAATTTAACACGCCCCAATATGAAAATATATATTTGTGATATTGTATGATAATTCTTGAGACTCAACTTTTGAAAGGTCTAACACATACAGTTTAAAAAAGGGAAAAGGTTCACAATTGACGATAGCATATTTGGATAGTCAACAGCCTATTACCCATTTGTATGTGATTAGAACAAACTGTTTCACAAAAGAAGCCATTTTAATGGCCATCATATTTTGCAGTGTAGCATAAAAAATAACATTAATATTTGGTAATGCTATATGTTGAAATCAAAGTTAGATTACCTTTACAGTCTTGGTAATATTGTGTGTCCATATACTGGGCAGTGAAGTGTGAAGAGCGACGAGGTCAGCTGTTGTTATTTTTCCATTGAGTGGACGCAGGGCTTCACAGATATCTGCCATCTCTGCCTTTGTCAGTCCTCAGACAGAGGCCTCTTTGGGGACACAGAGCAGAGTGAAGTGGAAGGGGTAGGCTCTCCTCTAAAGAACAGGAGTCGGTGCTGCCAGTGTTATCTGTCCATAAGAGTATTCTTCCACAGGTCAATAGGCACCCAAGCAGCTGCTCCTATCAAGTGCCAGGGCCTCCCCTTGTGCTGTATCCACTGACTGTGTCCATGGTAGGAAAAGATACACTACCTGTCAATCACACACATTCAACAGCATTTAATTAAGGCCACAAAATGTCAATAAAAAGACCTTGAGGTAATCTTCTCCCTTCCCACTGTAATGCTGTATCGTTATATGATTACTGTTGTGGTTACCATGCATTACCGATTTAACCCACAGTAGATGGAGGATGATTTAGGTACAAGGTCAACATATGCCATCAATACCATACTTTACAGTCCTGCTGGTATGTTTTTTATTTGCATCATTACTCATCAGACACCTGGTACAGGACAACTCTAGGGGGCACCAAAATCATAAGGTTATTATATCGTAGGGCAAGACTAAATTAAGTAATTTTGCATGCACCAGTACAAAAATGGACCTCCAGTATTAAGAGAAAATAATCAAGCATTGGTAGAAGAATGTGTAATCAGGCCTCCTCATTAGAGTGTTCTTTTATGGCTTTCTGCCTGAAAGCATGCTGTTCTCTATCCATTTCTCTCACACAGCTATCGGTCACCATATGATATATATAGTTCTATATCAGTCCCTAGAACAGATGGCAGCAAGCTCGTTCACTGCCATTTTGGAGTCCCTAAGGCTTAAATTCGTACCAGCCAAACTCATCCATGTATTATGTGTGTGTGTGTGAGAGTGAGTGTGCAAGAGAAAAATATGCATATCTGTGCATATCCGATTAATTGTCAGTGTGAAGGTGTGTTTATGGTCATATGTGTCATATATATGTGCGCCTTTGATTGTGTGTGAGAGAGGCTCTCAGCCTAGTTCTCAAGGAGGAGACATCAATCAGCCAGCCAAGCTGTCGAGAGTGGCCCCCTGCAGGGCTCCACAACGGCCTGAGTCCTGTGAATCTCCCTGACTTTGAGAGCCCCTGTGCATAATGACGAGGTTCTGCCTGAGACCGCCACTCTCTCCTCCGTCTGTCAGGAGCAGTCTGTGTACGGCCGAGAGCCCTGACGGGAGTCCCCTTGTCCCCTCTGGGTCCCATCACTGTGCCCCACCTTGCCTGACAGTTTGGCGATGAAATCTCCCTGACTCAACACATCACCAAGCACAGCACCTTTAGGGGTGTCTTCTAGTGAAATGGAGGGTGCTGCGGTACTGTATGGTGCAATGATGCTGCAAATAATTTTATACGACGTTGGGCAATGAGGGAAGCTCCTGTGTTGGTATTCAATTTTGTATTCCACATTTTATGCTTTTAAAAGGGTATGCTCTTTCGGGGGTCATTTATTTGTTCACTAATTAATTGGCTGTCTGATCTAAAATGATTTCTTTATCTCTTTTCATCCAGAATAGAAAAGGAAATTCAATTACAGTGCTACATTTCATTTTTCAAAAGGAACACAACTCCACAAGGAGGGCTTGACTTTCTGCCAACAAAGTTATCAGGAACAAAGAGCCCCCACATCATCTATGGCAAATTCATTCCAGCGCTTTCCTTAGATGTTTGCTCAGCTTAGTAAGACAAGGATGAACTATATTCTAGTGATTAAAAATCAAATTGTCAACAATTCCTTTCTTGACCTTCTCAAACATATATTTATACTGAAAACCTTCAGAACATAGACAAAGGAAAAATTAAACTTGCACTATTTGAGTTTGTGTTCTCTCAGTTTACGATGCAGTCTCAGTTGATTAAGGTCACATTTCCTGAGATAGAGGAAGAATCAGGCTGGTTGGCCATGCGTGGCATTACTTTAATTAGATTACAGAGGAACCCATGCATAGCCAAGGGGGATGCTCCTGAGAACTCGATGCATGTGCTACTATTCTGATGTGTGTGACTTCTGCTACACAGGCCCACACCACTCACCTATTTCTCTTTAAGTGGGCTAATCAAGTGGAGATACTCAGAGACCTGGCTCTGTAAGCAGTGATAGACTGCCGACATTTATCTGAGCACCAGAACCTTTAAGGGAGCTGAAATATGCATGCAGTGCTGCTTGCTTTCTTGGCGGGATACCAGCTTATGAGAGACCTCTTTAACCCATGATGAAACCATGCCTGGAGATGTCAAAACACCTTCAGGTTGAAATCTGCAAACTCAGTGGTGCTTTACATTTCTAAAAATGGTCTTACTGCGAAGTTTCTCATACGTAATGAGCAAAAACAAATTTGAACACACATGGATTTGGAGATGAATGGCTGTATTGCTTATTGAGGACGATATGGTAAACTATGCTTTATACATAATTGTGGTGGGCAGGATTTTGGTCCCAAGCTTTGGCAGAGACATGAAGTTTGGTGTATTATACTCAGCAGACCACACAAAGCCTTCATGGAATAAGCATGTTAACTCCAAAGCCAACAGTCCCCTAATTAGCCTAAGGATCCCTTACAAATCCATTAGAGCTTTGCTGAGTGAGGTTTCAGATTTATTTTGTAACAGACATGTCAAGGGACATGTAGGCTCCCAGGGTAGGAGACCAGGCTCATTCAGATTGTTGCACTGGTATGTTTAAATGTACAAAACACATAGCTACCATTGGATAAGGGTTGTAGAATCATGCCAATTATTAACATTTTACTTGATTGGTGAGTGCATAATACATTCATTTTTCATTTTGTCATTTTTTTTTAAATTCACTATCATACTTTTTGAAACTGAAAATATTGCATATTTAGCTTTGTGAAAATGATGTGGCTTGGCCCTTTCATTAGAATTATTAATGCATACTTATGTTGTTGAATTTATCAGCTATTTCTGTATCAAAATAAAACGGATAAGCAACAAGATCAAATAAACGAATAGCAATAGTTAACTTCAAGTGTAGAAAAATGCTGCCCCTTGTGTTCATCTTAATCTTGACTGTGTTGCTAAACCTGTCTGTTGTATGTAGGAATAGGTGATAATTCAGATAACAGAAGTTTGCAGTGTTTGCAAGTCATTTAGTGCCAATATTTGTAGTTGACTATATGATCTGCAGAAGGGGACTTTTATGTTAAAGACAATTGTATTCCATAGTAATATAATGTATTGTATGAATGTTGCTTCACCCATTCCTGAATATATTATGAAGCATTTATTTATGGTTTTATGAATGTGCAGTGCACTCACCCACAAAGTGTGGTGTTACCCAAATATCTCCTAGATGGAAGGGCCTAAACAATTACACAGAGCACTTTGGAGTGGAACTTTTCCCAGACCAGCAGAATTTGATTTCAGCTGCTAATTTCCGTTCACCTGTGGCTATTCCTTCTGTACGATGGAGACTAAAGTCTGAAAACAGACGCACAAACAAAACAGTTATCACTGCTGAATTTGTTTCAGTAATTGTAATGACTGATAATGCATGCAAATTACTTTACAAATGCAAAAAAATCCATTAATGATGTTTTATTCAATGAGTTCTTTGAAAGGTGTTTGGGAAGATTGCAGTGCATATTAAATACTGGCTGTTGTAACTGTATACTTTTCAGAAACTATGAGACAAAAACACTATGGTTAGCTATTTATTATGCTTTCAATAGACAGAAAGATAGTGTTGTTCTTAAGAAATACACACCCCTGAATTGTCAAGGAAATGTTGTAGAAGAGGTACATTCGTCACAAGGTTGTGTGCCTCAAAAGAACACGTTATAACTACTATTTCCTTTGCATGCTCCAGAAGTCTGGCATTCCTAGCATTCTTTATGTTCAAGGCTGCTGATCCCCACCTCCCCTGTGTGGCATTTTATCTGTGAAAAGCATTTTCTGCAAACTTGACAGATCACGTAACCACCACATGGAACATATGTTGGTCAAGAAACCTTGGTATTAGCTGGATAATCAATCCGTATGGCAGTATCTCACATGCATGATTTAGTGTTGCTAGGAGCAATACATATAGGCGCTAAACAGTAATGTTGTTTCTGTATTAACTCTATACTGATTTTATAGAAGTTATTTACAGTTACACAGATCTATATTGTTTTTTGAGTTCTACAAAGTAAAGCACAAGGCACACCTGTATACACATGTAACCAGAATTCCTTGACCAATGACAAGTGACACATGACTATATTAATGCTGGTACCTGCTCTCTTTTTGTGTCTTTTCAACAGGAATTTAGCTATGGTCAATAGCTCATGGTCAGAACAAAGTGAGTTGTTCAGAGTGTCACTTCTTGTGCAGAAGTGGAGGGACTTGGGCCTGAGGGACATTCACCTGTCTAATTACACCGTCCTCCTCAGCCACCCGGGCCCTTCCCCCAGCACTATCATCGACAAGCACACCAATCAGTGTTTTCTGCCCAATGGAGAAGGGTGTGATGCCACCAGTCCCCTTCCAGCAGCAGACCCAAGCCCTTCCTTTGCTGCCTACTCTGCCGTGGGGAGTCTGGAGGTACAGTGTTACCACACAGACACAGACACACCACACACACACACACACACACACACACACACACACACACCCACGGGCAAAGACAATTGCAAGTGTTTTCTTCAATCAGGATTGTAAGGGAATCTTAGTATTTATGGTGTGTAGACACGGGCTGTGTCCTCCACTGTGAAGGTTAATTTAAGCCATTATGCAAGGCAGCCCCTGTTTCACAGGCCTATGCAATATTCTCAAACTATTTTTAGAGGTTATGCGTCCTGTCTCCAGAGAGGAATGCGAGTGTCGAAAGAAGATGTATCGCTATTCCCCCCTTCAAGTTAGACCAACAACCTTAAGTGATGGCGCAAAAAGAGAGGGAGCAAAAACTTGCCTCACTCAGTCTGTCCCCTTGAAGAAGGGTCAAAGTCATCCATCACTGAGCTGTTTTCATGTGCTTCTGTGTTTGCAGCTTTGAATTAAACACCATTTGCAATATCTCAAAATCAGTTACAGGCCAGAAAAGAAAAACAAGTGAGGGAGCACGAAAACAAGCAAACTTGGCTATCTTGATGGATGGAATGCTGGCCGAGTCCATTTTAATGTGCTGTGTGCTGTGACACATTAGGTCTCCTTCCCAATCCACAGTGATACCAGGGTCAGGGAGCAATTCACTCCACTCTACTTCTTGTCTACAGAGTTTGTTAAAAATTAAGTGCATGTCGTTGGAAAACTGAGACACTTGTGACATGCCTAGACATGAATTTCTAAACAACTCTCATCAGAAAGGGACATTCAGAATGAAGATCATATATTTAGGCCTAGAGATAAAATAATAATAATAATAATAATAATAGTAATAATAATATTTATTTATAGAGAGCTTTTCTAAACAAAGTTACAAAGTGCTTTACATATAAAAGAATAAACAGAACAAAAAATACATGTCAAAACGAACCAAAACAAAACCAAAACAAGACCAAACAAAAATTGAATAAGCTCTTTAAAAGCTTTGTTTTAAGGAGTAATTTAAAGGATGTCACAGAATCAGCTAACCTTATTTGCTCAGGCAGTGCATTCCAGAGCTTTGGGGCTAACACAGAAATAGCAATAGAACTTAAGCAGATTGATGAACAGGAATGATTTTCATTTGCATTATCTTCCCATAATTTAGCCTAAATTAATGTAATTTTCTGTTGGACCTTAATATGCATCCTCTGTCTCATTTAAATCAAGAAATCAAATGCTTTGAGACTACTTTCCAAATGATGTACAAATGTGAATGGGTTGAGCTTTCCCCAGTGTGACAGTTAATTGAATCTCATCAAACAAGCAACCAATTAAAAAGTTAAAACTACTTGGTTCTAAATGAGTCTGAACCTGACAACATTACTTAGAATTAAATTGTCAGGACATTAACTATGGACTTCATTTTCATTAGAGGAAATTGGAGGGCCTTTTGTAGCAAAAGAGCACAATACTCAATCTTTTTCCTAAATGAACCTCGTGATCATTAAATGTGTAATTCTGAGAATAAAGATGGCCCCTACCTTTACCTAGCAAAGGCAGGTCTCCAGGCACGGCCGCCCTTACGCGATGATCAGGGAAGAATGCAGGAGGCGTACAGTGTACTCATCAACCACAACCCACAATGCACCGCTCTATCAGGGCACCCACACAGGGCATGACTGCAGACGTGATTTGTGTCTCACAGAGCAGGATCCGTGAAAATGAACAACTGTGGCAATCCTAGCATGCAAACCATTTTCAATACGTAAATATGTGGACACAACATACTCAGGAATGTGAACTGTAAAAATTCCTTTAACACAGTCAGTGGCGACTCTTCTAATGATTATATTATAAGAACAGTTATTATAATTATGGCACTGTGCTTTATTGTAGTACACGTGTGTTAAAGATGCCAACAGTAGAGGATTTGCGCTTTGGAAATGTGGAAACTTTTTGTGCAGGGAAAGTTTCCCAGAACCTCTGTGTTGAAGAATTTTGGTGATGTAGGACTGAAAGGATTTATATTTAATCAGTAATTAGTATACTGTACAAAGAACAGTTCTGTCTGTACTGCTACTTGTTCTTTTCCAGAATTTTTACAGCAAAACAAAAATACTGCATTTCAGTCTTCCATGGCTCATTAGATTTAGATTAGTCTTTGGATCTTTTGATGAAGCATTCTTTACTGTGACATCTTCCTTCATGCATAATAAAAAAAAGTAGCCTACATTTTCCAGTGCACAGTCAATTAAAGTGGGAAGGATTTTTTTTGGTCTTGGTATGCCGTTTGTAGACAATGCATTTCATACCAAAATCGCTCTATTTAAATCCATAGCGTCTACCTGTCAGTTAAGAGTGGTGTGTGGTGCCAAGTATCTCCAGGGTCCATCAACGGGTGCCAAATATATCAGGGTCCATCCTTTTCTGCAGTACTTGAGTAGAAAAACTCAACCCTGCAGTTTAGAGTTTTAAGTTCATTTTTCTTTTTGTAGCTCATTTTGATTATTTTATTACAGCTACACTCAAAGTTACTGTAAATCATGGCGTGTAACTGTCTTCTTTAATTTCTCAAACGGTTCAGCAAGGTTGTAGTTGCATTGCTTTTCCACTGTTAACTCACCTTGTGCATGCTTTTTTCAGTTTTAATTAAACGGAATATAATTAAACATGGTTTATGAATTCCCTGTTCCCAAGGTTATTTCAGTGGCACATAATGTGAAGCAATCCTTCCCTTACTGTGTTGAATTCTCGTGTGTAGAGTCTCATGCCTGCTTGATCTTCCAAAGCCTTCACTACACAAGTCCACAAGGGCTTAGTTCATCTGACAGTCATACTTTCTGGATTCCTCCCTTCACTCATCAGGGTGGGCAGGGTAATCAGTAACATTTCCTTGGCCCCTTGGTGTCAGTCATCCCTGTGAGGTGTCTATTTCTCACCATATCATATTAAGTCTGATCAGGTGAACAGGCCCTACACATTCATAGGCATCCCCTTGCCTATTTCGAGTTTCATTTTTCCATGTCAGAAGTTATTGACATATTTTGTTGGGAAAGCCCCTGAAAGTGCAGCCAGATAAAAACTGTGTCCACATTTAGACAGATTACCATCATCTACATAAGTCTTAAGACTCATGATATTGATCTGTAGGGAAATGTCCCTGCTGAATCTGCACAGCTGTATTTTCCAGATCACATTGTCAGAAATGTACTTTATAATACTGATTCACCTTCCCCTTAAGTGCCGTGTATTTCCAATTTGTTTTTTCCACACTGCAAACTATTTTACTTCACTCTGCTTACTGATAAAAATTTAAATGGAGACATTTTATTTTATTTCTGAATTATGTTTGAAATGACGAGCACTTAACATGTGCATGTCTTTGTTCCGAGGATCAGATACCGCACACAGACCATTACAGAATATAAAAAAAGTGAGAATTTGGATCACATTGAAATATAATTTTTCTAATCTGTTTCCCCTCCTTTGATGTGAGGCTAATCTAATTTCCCACAGACAGATACATTTTTCCTTAGCCATTGTTTCCGTGCAGCCGGCCCCTCGGAGATGTACATGCCTATTCATCAGCTGTGTGCTCGTGTGGTAGGAAGCGGCCCAGCCAGCAGCCTCCTCCTGCCTGTGATTGTGTTAACTCCCACATAATGGCACTTAAACACAGGGGCCCGTGCCAGAGCAGGCCCCTGACAGCCACAGTCGAAATGAAAAGCTGCATTGTGGAGGAATAAATATGTTGGGTAATTTAGCGATCCGGCGTGGAGCGTGAGGGGACAGCCTGCCAGCCCGGTCCTCGCATCTCACCGCAGGCCCACACTGATTTGTGTCCTCCACTCACCACGTCAACGCAACCTTCCTGCATGGAGGGGTTGTGCATGTGCCCAACACTGCTCCTTGGTTCATACAATAGCATTCAATTAATTACCATGTGGACTGAAATATCAGTATTTTGTGGGCTGTGTGTGTGTGTTGGTGTGTCATATGTGTTCATTTAGTGTTTTCTTGTGTTTCTCAATTGATACATTTATATGTACATGTGTGATGATTACAACATCTTTCACACACGTCTGTTCCTGTCCCTCCTCCTCCTCCTTGTCTATCATCCTCAAGCGTTACATTTTGAATGAGCTGCCATTTCATTTGCGTCCCTAAACAAAATGTAATTACAAACCCTTGTTTGTACCTCAATCAGAGAAAAAATCCAATTTTCCTTAACAGCCGAGTAAAAACAGTGAATGATTTTGTTGAATGACAAAGTGCATTCTGGAAAGCAAAGGACTTTATGCTGCAAAACCTCATCCCTCTCACTGGCAGTGAAAAAGAAAAAAAAACTCAAAGAGCTAATCCTATCGTTTTCCAATTTTGTCTCTGTTCGAGGGAGTTTAACAGAGCACTTTTATGATGCGAGCACTGACAATGGTGATAAATCTACAATTCCCCTGCTCACTGGATGCAAACGAGATGGGCTCTCCTCACACTGCCATCACATTTCATTTGCCCCCAGGTCTTATGAAAAATGAATTGGAGCCCAGGTACAATACTGCAACTGATTTCCTGCTGTGTATCAGGGCCCTTAAATAGCCTTCTCCTCTCCTCTGAACTTGCAATGACTTTTTGGTAACTTTCACATCACTGCCCATGGACACTTAAAGACACATGTTTCCTCAATTATCAGACTTTTTATTTTACCAAACTGATACAAAAAGAAATTAAAATTCACCAATAAGTAGAATTAATAAGTAGAATTAATAATTTAATGCAGCTTGAATAAAGGGTGTGTCTGGTTTGAAGTCTCTCCCGTTCTGTGATCTGTTCAGGCGGAGATTGTGGATGTGCAGTATGGCAGCATAAAGGACCTGACCCAAGCCAAGGCCTCGCTGAATCTCACCAACAAAATAGCAATAATGAAGCTTGGACAAGCACCTTTACTGTATAAGGTAAGGAGCAGTTTCATAACTTTTAGCAGGCTTTTTTTTTTTTTAAATCTACATTTTACAAATCAAACCAAGTCAATTGGAAGTGACCATTTCGATTGAGTTTTTGTGGACATGTATTGCATGCATGTTTCAAGTTGCTCTGTTTAAGATTTAGAAACTGTTCCAGAATGAATTAACAAATGGCTCTGGAAATATTGTATTTTCAGATATTGTACTATTGTACTGTAGTGATTTATTTGCATGGCTAGCCCGATGCCGAAGCACCACCATTGAAAAACCTGTTGGTAGCATTGGCTAACTAGCGCCAGATTTTGGAGTGCAGGGGACAAGCCGAGATGGGCTATGAGACATACGTTCACACTCGGTATCATGTTTCAACACACTTTAGGTCAATATCACACCGGAATTCTCCTTTAAATTCATGGTGCTATCGGTAGGGTATTTCCCACAGTGCTGTTTCCCACTGTGGACGATCAACAACCAAGCCTATTTCACAGTAGGCCTACTCTGCATGACATGAGATTCAAAATCAATGCGCAGTTGGCTTGTGGCAGTCACAAATGCTCCACATGTTGTAAAAGCACTCCTTCACAGTACAGCATATGCTGCCACATAGGCTAATGAACAACCAATCCCATCTAAAATGACACAATAGGACACGAGATACAATAACAATACGCATTTGGCTTGAAACACGCCGCATGTTGTACCAGGGATCCGTAAAGCCTCTCCTTCACGGCACGACATGCACTACCAGTAGCCTGAATGTCTAACCAGCATGGGCGTAGATTTAGGGTGGGACGCTAAGGACTAGTCCTAATCAATATTTTAAGATGACAAAATTGTCCCCACCAATATTTTAGCAAACTCATTTGTGCTGCTGATCATTCCGACAGCCAGCACAACATTAGGCTACAAGAAATGTCATATGATTTGCTGAAAAACAGAGGGGGAGGGTGAAGGGGCTTTCTGACATGCACGCTACACGCACGGAGGAAATACGACGCTTTTTCATTATTCAGTCTAGGCAAAATAACTAGCCATACAAACTGGCAACTGGTGACCAGGCTTTCAAATGCGGATTTTACTGTGTAAAATAGCATTAGCTGTTAGGATATTACCCAGGATATTGTCACAGCTAAACCTAGCTTCTGTAATCTTCCAACCAAAGTTAGGAGTCATGTTGAATAGGCTAAGGGTGTGCCGCACGGACAATCGGGCACAGAATAGAAGTCACCATCACTGACTGCTAATTGGGCTGCCAATCTTGCAGTCACAATAAACAATGGATCCGAGACATTTTCCTGTTCCTATATTCTGTTTATGTAGGCTAATGTATTTGTGAATGTAGCCTGCACAATGCAAAGAAATAAAAGATAAACTGTTGCATTTCCATACTCATAGAAATGAACATTGCGAGACACTTATCTCTTCTATGATCTCATCCCAGAAAACAATTCTTTGACTTGTTAGTTTTTTGAACATTTATTTTATCTAATGACATAGCAAACATGATTAATTGAATCCACATATCCTTGCACTTGCAAAACTATTTTTCACTAGCCTAAAACCGTGAGGCTGAAAGCTAATTGCGTTCACGTTCCTCTTAAAGTGACAGGCACTCAATTAGATTTACACACCACAAATGTGATGATATTAAACACAAGTGTAGCCTAATCATTTAAATATCAATATGATGTATTCAAATTACTAAATATGTTTAGTTATTAGTAATCATGCAGATCATAAAATAGCCTACTATAAATAATTAACAATATAAGTTTATAGTTTATATGAATTCCAAAATATGACAACCATCACTTTCTATGTGTGTGTGTGGAGGGTCAATCAAATTCTATGATTGCCACTGATGTAAATGATCTCACAAATCACACAAACCAAACAAAAAAAAAAAAAAAATCGCAATAGTATCGAAATCGAGATTCTTCACTTGCTATTGGTATTGAAACAATAATGTTGGTATCGTGACAAGAGGAGTTGTGAATGTGTCCCCACCAAAGCTGAGACCAAACCTACGCCCTTGCTAACCAGTGAACCAAAACAGAAAAAAAGCACACCACCAACAGAGCAGACTTCATAATCATTTCACTGAGGTTATCAAGCAGGCACCTTCTGTCATCTGTGCTGAATTATGCCCACAACATTTTCAGAAGGCTCTACAGTGGTGTCTGGCGTCCCAGACCCAACCCCTTCCACACTCATGATGGGATGGGACATGTTACAAACAGACATCAACAAGTGCCACTTCAGAAACACAACAACTTAAGTCAATTCAGGTCTTAACATGACCCCAAGTAGTCTGTGAGCACCTTAGCCATAACCACTGGCTTGCCTTTTCAGCAGCCTCAGACAACTCTTCTAAAGCTCTTTGTCAGTGATAATCCTTAAAAAACAAAATCTAACAGAAGTGTTGTGGCTGAATTTGTTACAGGGAAACAAAAACAAGAAGGAGTCATTGAATACCTGACTCTAATGTGATGGTTTCCATGAGATTGATTACCATACAATTAATTAATCCCCTGAAAGGGAATCCTTCATGCGACTATTTGACCAGTTGCTCAAGTGCTCAAGCTCAGAAATGGTTCCTGCTCGACATGTTTGTATTGTTGTTCCAAGACGAGACAAGATGAATGCATTGATGCCGGTGAAGCTGAACCAAACAGTAATTAGGTGATTGAGTGAAAAGATGACAAATTTGAAATGGCAGCACATTTCCCTCATTTAGATTGAACTTCCTTTGGCTTAGAAGCTAATACTCCACACTAAACAAATAAACTTGTTATAAACAAATGTAATTTTGATAGACACATTTATTTTCATTATGTTTAAATTCTTGCACCTTTATGTCTGTGAAACAGTTCTCCCATTTGGTTTACAGGAGTAAGGCAGTCAGATTGATAAACGTGGACCCAAGTAACAAACTATGAAGTTAGGCGGTGAAGGTGACTGGCAGTGTAGTTCAATTAACACTCACCATGAAAAGGTTTAGAGTAGAATAGAGCCGTGACTGTTAAGTATGTGAACATGTTTTTGTTTCAGGTTTTTTTTTTTATGTTAATATAATTGAAAGGTAAGGCCTATCACATTTAGGTTGTGGGAAAATGTCTGTTGACATCTATCAGCTAACTGCATTTATTAAGCTTTAATTTGGATCGCTGTCCCCATCACGCTCCCTTATGCCATTCTTTCTCCACCATGTAATTGTGCCAATTATGTAGAGATAGCTACTATTTATTAGGCTAAAGGTTACAGTCAGGGCTTACAATGCATTTCAAAACAAACTCGTAGTTGTCCTATTCATTACTCCAGTCAATGTTATTGATATTCTTTGACCCCTTTTGACCCTTCTCTTGGTGATTGGCTTGTGGTTAAGCCCCAAATCAAAGGTTGACTCATGATCACTATGATTATTGGGGATCGGTAAAAAAAAAAGCAGTTCTTAACAGAGTATTAGTAAAGATACTGGTTTATTTGCCTCACTCCCTAAAGGACATCACTGGGACATGTGAATATAAAAGGTTTTTAAAGGTTATTCCTCTATATTTTCTAAAAATGTCTTCCCATGAATATAAATTCATCATAATTACTATAAAAGATTTTCTTTTTATATAGCTCCACAAAGTTGAATATCCCTCTGATAAATGGGATTGTGTAGAAAAAATGGAGGAAGGTGAGCTGAAGGAGATGGGGCCTGGCGAACGAGTCACTCTCTGTTTCCCCCCCTCTCTGTCCATGTTAGAAGCATGAAAGGCATCTCAAAGTCACTGCTGATCTGTACATTATTCATACCTGTAATGTAGCAAGGATTTTAGCGCTTCTTGTTTTAGCGAGTTTCAAATATGCAGTCCAAATATACTTCACTAGGCTGCTGCTTCCCACTCAACAAGGTCCTGTTGCATTTGCCATCATATCTTAATGCTGGGGGGCATGACAGAAGAGGCCACACAGTACCTCTGTAAAGATTGCTTGGCTACTCACTAAATGTTTAAGTATTCTGTGAGTATATTCTTCAAACTGACAGAGATGTATCAGAACTGCTAATTTGTTCTAGTCTGTAATCAATAGATGAGAACAGTCACAACAGTACAAGAATAGTCTGAATCCTGCCAGTCAAACAGTCTGACTTTTATTCAGTTGAACGCTGTCTAACCTGAGTTGTGTTCCCTATGCAAAAAGCAAGATGAATTAATAATGTCTTGACTAATGGCCTAATACAGTATGTTTACCATGCTCTGCTTTGGGTCGTAGCATATCATCTGCTGTTATTTGTAATGAAACGGATGTGTGGTAGACATGTTCCACAGTTCACCACAGTGGTCTTTAGTCTTGAAAGGGTGATGGATGCAGAGATGCAAGTAATGAGGCCAAATTAAACTCTGGATATTTAATAGTGTTTTGAGCCTTCCTTAGAGCTTCATTAGTTAACAATAAAAAAATATGTGCTATTGCCTCTTCATTATTAGAACAAAGAGTAGAACCTTATTTCAAGCAAGAGAAACTATTTACTCCTTGTACATCTTCACAGCCTGCGATGTAGGGTGCATAGAGTAAAGCACAACACATTTAGGCACCGACATGAGTGCACTTCAGAACACTTTCTATCACTTGCCCACGCACACCAGCACTCGAATTCTTGACTGAGAGCCATTTGATAAACAGTGGATTTTATTGAGTGGCACCGACAAACATAGAACTGAATCCCAATCTACATGGGGGCAGCGGAAGGGTAGGGCGGTGATGTGCAGGGTTCTATTGAAAGCAACAGAATCTAAGTAATGTGGAAAGCGGAGTGTGCCGCACTCATGCCACTGCCAATGTGCAGGAAGCTTTACATGATAAATTTGGTTTCTGTAGTCATAATGTAGACTTTTCCTCAAGAAACTGGCTGACAGCATTCAAGGACCATCTAACCATAATAACTGAGATTAGTTAAGATAAGTTACACTTGATGTATGCTGCACTCTTTCATGTCTTGCTACCTGTTATTTCTAGTTTGGACTACATCAGTGCACATCTGGCTGGTACACCGGTATCTTTCTTGTGTGCGTCTCTGTCCGGGTGACGTTGCTGTTGCTTAGTGAGGTTAAGTATGGTAAGGAATTGAACATATTGACCTGTATAAAAGCTGATACATCAAGTTCCTGATACTGACCTGTAAGACAGCAGAATATCATTACTCCTTCCTGATTGGACTCTCTAATCTACAGTAGATACAGTATAAAAAATGTATCAGTATAGAAAATTGATCAAAGTGGAAATGCATGCTCATAATTCTCAGAGACCCCCTAAACATCTGACCTGATATCACATTGTCCTTAAATATGTATTAGTACTTCTTTATACCCATATTTGCTGTCTTTTGTAGTGCATTTGTAAATATAGCTTTTTTATATCCTCCAGGCACCTGGATACTTGGTTATGCGGCATTTAAACAAATGTTTTGTTGATAAGCTGCTGCACTTTACCTCATGTGTAATTTGTTTTGGTTAAAAGCCTGTCGACTGAATAAGAATGTAACTATGAAAATAGCATTTGTACAAGATGCTTTTGAAGCACATTCTCTCTCATTATATTCACCTTATTTCTTTTGATTTTGGCTACCTCAGACACATCTGAGTTTTGATCAGTTAACCTATCTAGTTTTAAAGGCCGTGTATGTCTCCGTGCACTATCATGTGTACTATGTTAATCCATTGGCCATCTGTCAAGTGGAAGATTCCAATTGTAAACGGAATAATAGATATGTCAGACAAAATAAAGACATTTCCTTAACAATGCACACATATACAGTACATCTGCATCTAATCTAAGTCCTGATACATGTTCCCGACACAAAGTGGAAAAATCCCTGAAAAGTATGGTTGGAGATTGGTTCAGATCAATGATGTCATCCAAGAACTGACCCGTTGGTTAACCTCCTGTGTTGTCCTTCAGGGAAGCGAGGTTATATTCATAACCTAATATTATCATTAAAATCACAGTATATTATGGCTTAAGGATCATACAGGGAAATAGACAAATTGCTGTCTTTCAATGTCAATGTAGAACTACTTTGCCAGTTGAGTACAACAGTGATTGACAGCACAGTATTGACCAGAGACTCCAGTTTAAATTCTATCAATTTGCCTGTTACTCAAGGCATCATTTGTTTGGGAAGAGGTATTGATCTTTTTAGAAATGTGCTCCATTACCATCTGTGCATAACTTTTTTTTACCTTTCCTTTCAGTCAGTGAATTGTCAGCAAAATGACTCAAGTAATGGAAAGTGTACCAACTGCTGTACAGACAATATTAAGGCGGAATTCGGAATTCAAATCAATGAATGAATCATGACAGATACACATTTCTCATTACACACTCAATGTAACATTATATGTATTTTTTATTTGCAATATTACAGATACTCAAACAAGAAGAAGTTAGTCTATCATGCACTGTAAGATATGAATGATTCATACAGTACATCTCTTCTTGCTTTAGGATTGAGATCTGATTCAAAGTGCCAACAAACTCAAAGATACTCCCTGTTTTGAATAGTATTGAGTAAAGTGCATACATCAGTGAAATGGTATGATGATTGGAATTATTTTAATAGTACATTACACAACAAAAAGTAAATTGAGTACATAAAGTCTGTATATGAGTTCAGCTGGATAATCGGATGGATGAAAAGATAGATGTATAGATACACAGATGAATACATAAACAGATAGATGGATAGATAGACAGCCACTGGCAGAAAGACTTTTATCTTTCAGAGTAAATAGAGACCCTGTGTGCACAAATAGAGGTACCCTTGGTTCATGGGGCCTATAGAGAGTTCCTTATCAGTGCTGGCTGCTGTAAGATATTGTGAGAGATGACAAGAAGCTGGCATTGAGGGAAGGCTTCAGTTGTGATCCCGCTGCTCAGTCTGTGAACAAAGTGCCTTCATCCCCCTGCCTAGCATTATCATCCAGTGGAGATTATATTAGGAGTGGAAATCTTGAAGACACTAGTGTCAGTGCCATGAAGTGTGTTCTTATGTAGGTGTGCATGCTCATGCCATTTGCTTATAATGACAGTTTTTATAAGTAATTATTTTCATTATTAAAAATGATGAAACAAGTTGGACCTGAAAAAATAAGCCTACTCCAAAATGATTGCACAAAATGTTTTCATAGTACATTGATAGCAAATGCTATACTTTGTCAGCCTTCTATAGAATGTACAAACACCTATTCTGACAAAATTTATCATTTTGAATGTTAAATTGTATTAAACAACCTCTGTTTTTACATAACAAAGATCTAGACCCATTGAGACATGGGTTGTGTGATCGTATATGTTAAATACAATTTAACAAAAGTACAACCAACAAATCATCAGGGTTCAGCACAATTAAAACCATAAGTGCACTTGCAATTAGAACCATAAGTGCAAAATTCAAAGTTCTTCCCTGTAATGGCTTTAATCACTTTCAAGGAACATAATGGCAAGGGCTCTAATTCTGCTATAATCAGTTCCACAACATTAATATAACACTTTAAATAGAGCTGGTCAAAGTTTGACTGAGTTTTGTCATTTGAAGATTTGCCATGCAGATTTGTGCAGACTTATGATACTCTCTTTGAGAAACTGAATAACCTCTCTGCAGAGGGATGGTTGAGCCTGCCCTTGTATCTGTAAAGCATCAGAAAACGATGGTGTTTTACCACTAATATGTTGGAGATGGACTTTGAATCACTGTTATTTGGAGAGAATAAAGGTGTAATGTGATATGAAGCACTTTGCCCCTTTCTGGGACTGGTGTGTGTAAAAGAGGCAGTGTGGGAGGAGCTGCTTGTGCTTTGAATAGTATATTTATAGGAAAGATTGCACTCATGCAATGAGGTTAGTGTTAAGCTTTTGAGCTTTTTATGGCCTATTGGGACTTGCAGAAAAAGATAAGTTAGTGGAAAATGCAGAGGAGCACACTGGTCTGTGCTGGGGCAACATACTGTAAATACGGACACTAAAAGGTACCTTGTACACTGAGATTGCTAACAGAGACTTTAAAGATGGTTTGTTGAAATTCATGGTCCATCCTAAAACAATGTTGATGAACAATTATCAAATATCACACAGACAAAATCCCTTAATCCTTAATAAGAAGTTGTTGTCATCAGATAGTTTGTTTATAATCTGAGCATTTGTAGATAGTAGGAGATGGTATGCTTTCTTTTAGGTGGTAGTCAGAGTAGGTGATCAAGATTATTAAGAATATAAGTACAGAACTAGTACATATAGTGCTAAATGTCTGTGGGAATGGTGCTGGTAGAAAGGCTATAGAGTAGTCTCTACCAGTGAGTAAATGTCAAGTGTTGTATGCCTAGTTGTGCGCCCCGATTTTGCAGTGAAGGACAGGGTGTTAGTGGCTGTTGGCATTTAGAGAGAGAGGCCGTGATCCATGGCATTATTGTCTGGGGTTTAGAGCAGATACAAACATACCCCCAAGGTGTTGATTGCTATCTGTGAAGAACTCCCACATTGGATTTAATACAATTTTGATCCCCTAATTTCTCTCCCTTTACAACATCACTTATCTCTATCCCCTGGAAAAGGTCATTTGGCTCTTCTCTATGTATGCCAGGTCCTAAGGATCTGTCATCGTTACAACTCCCTTAATGCCAGTGTGTGCTACCTGTGATCCCTGCCTGTGTTGTGGTGTGTTTTGATGCATCTCCAAAACATGCCAGTTTTGTATGTGACTTTCACACAGACTTTCTACCATGCCAGTTTTTCTATTTTCCTGAGAGCTCAGGAGTTTGTTTTACAGATGTTGCTGCGTGAAAGGCAAACATGGCCTAATAAAAAGTGACTCAGTGGATATAAATGGCTGTCTTGATGCAAAGTGGGTCAGCAACATCAGCCCTGGCTGGTGAAAAACACCCTGCAGCTCTCTTACACTTCACCCTGGTGAATATCTGAGATACTAGAGGACAGGCTGTGTCCAAAATACTGTCACAGTCTCTCATGGCAGAACAAATGCTAATTTATATTACGGTTTAGAGAGGCCAGATGGAAGGATGTGACGTCCTGTCGTAAACAGATGTTGAGTTAACATGGAGATGGACATTTTTTAGTCCTTTCTGAGCTAAGACATAACAGTGAGAAAGACCTGGTTCTTGTGCGGTAACATTGGCTATGTGACCTAAATGTCCCCCTCTTCTTTCTGACATATCCATATTTACATAAAGTTACTAGGATCATATGTTACACATTATATCATATAGCATGTGACTGCCGCTGTGGCTATTTCTGCTGCTACTACTACTATTACTGTTCTGTTACTACTACTACTAATAACACTCGTAATAATCAAATAAGATAATAACATGTGCGTATAAATAAAAAAATAAACAATAATAATAAACCTGTATCTAGCCCTGCTCTTTTCTCAGTATAGAGCTCTCCTTGTGTGTTCAGCAGCAGGGCTTAGGGATTTGTCCTCTGTTCACCTGAGGCTAGGACCTGAGGCACGACTGCACTGTGTGTGGAGAGCCGCCTGTCGAGAGACTGGTAGAGACATTCTGGGCTGATTCAGGGCTTGCTGTGGTGGTGGGGACTGGGGCTAGCGCAGCTGTCAGTCTGCTGTTATCTAGACTGGCGGGCTTTGGGGCGTCTGTCACACATATCTAGTGAGCTCTCAAAAAGAGACGTATGTCTCCCAGTCAGTCTCATACACACATTCTCTCTCTCTCTCACACACACACACTCGCACACACACACACACACACTGACAAATGCTTTCCCCCCATTGGCTAAAATGAGCCTGGGGTAGCCTTCAATCACTCACACGCCCTGCTCACTCCCCTGATGGACATGTTTGACCCTGCATGCCCCGCTAACACCTTTTTCGAATCTTGAGTCCAGCTCTGGTGTATTTTGTCCACAATGTGCGCTGAAATTAATGTTATGGTTACTCTTGTCACTCAATTTGCACATCCTGGTGCAAATCACCAAGATACCCTCAGGGCAGAAATGCTGATAAAACAGTATGTCCTCCCTTTAAAGTAATTCCCTCCCTTTAAAGTAAAAAATGTCTGCTGATATGGTTAAGTGCCTCTTTTTGTAGTGAGTCCATATCTGCATGTATAGTGATTTCTGCATGATAGCATCATAATTGCACTGAGATGTCTAGTCTCAAGATTAGGGTGTGGTGGGTAATATTTTTTTTGTTATCTCTATTTTTGTATGCGCTTTTACTTAAATAATTGATCAGTTCTTGTGTCTGGACTTGCTTTTCAGCTCTCCCTCTTGGAAAAGATGGGTTTCGGCGGGGTGTTGCTCTACGTGGATCCATGTGATGTCCCCAGCGAGGTCAATATCTGGCACAAGGCCTTTGGCGTCACTCTGAACCCTGGAGGCGATCCATCAACCCCTGGATACCCAAGCATCAGTAAGTGAACTATTCAGATGATGATGATCTAAGAGTTATTTTATTCACAATAGAACACATTCTCCACATTCTCTGCTTCTTTTTGTGCCTTCATGTTAGTATTACTTGTTAAAGTGTGTCAAAGGGGATGATGATGACGATGATGATGATGATGGTGGTGTTAAATACGCTCAGTGCTTTGCTGTCCTCAATGCATCTAATGTTTCTATCTTTCTCAGCGCATCTTACATTTCTTTTATTTTCAATGCACTTTCTCAGTGCACATTTGTACTGTCTGTCTTTTCAAACATTCCCCAAACAGCTCCCTAGACACTGCGATATCTCTTTATTTTGATTATTATTCCAGTGGTGTCCTATGTTAAATTTGAATGAGCAGTAGTTAGTCCGCAAGGCCCCCAGGCTTGGCTGATCAAGCCTGCGTGCGCAGGGCCTGGGTGGAGCCTGGCGTCAGCGTGAGAGTTTAGAGAAAGGAGAGCAGCTCAAGAGCAGCTTTGTTTGTTTGCACTTGATGCACCCCTGGGACCCCGCTCTAAAATTCATATCCTGCGCCGCCGCTATGAAGTCAAGTGCTGGAACTGAGGAATTATAATTGCATTTCACGGCTTAATTATGGAAATTCAGGTTTTCCTCCTTGAAAAGTTGTGTCAGCACTAACACGGTGAACATCAGTATTCCACTGACTCAGTGTCAAGCACTCAACATTCCACAAGAGTTACTGTTCAGCCACCATTTTTTTCAGGACAAAGTTGTACCACTAATTATTTATATACATCCAAACAGACCCATGCAGAATTTTGATATAACAGGATGGTAATTATGACAGCCGCTAGCGAAGCGGTCATATAGCAATTGTCAAAGTTTTTTTTTATTTTTATTTTTTCCCGTCATAGCATTTGTTCCCGTTTTCTACTTCCTGAATTTTAGGTCAACGATACCCGGGACACCGAAACACCTGGGCACATGAAATTTGGTGGGTATGTAGCCCCACTAGACTTTTACGGAAAATGTTTGTTTGGTCCCCAGGGGCCACTTCCCCCCCCCCCAGCGCTTGGCCCCCCGAAACCCAAAAAATGCAGTTTTTCCTAAATAACTACCTGAACTGTGGCACCGAGGATGAAGAACTTTTTATGGTATGTTGGTCTCAAGGGCCCACATCAACCTAGCCCATAATCACTCATTTGTGATTTGCACCCCCCAGGTAAAAAATGAAAATGCAATATCATTCTGCTTTAATCGCCCCTCTCTTCAGTTAAGATGTTCAGAACTGCACCAAATTTTATATGTATGATTAACTCATTGAATGCCAAGCTGTTTTCGGGAGCTTTGTCCTAGAGTGCCAGCAATCTAAACCATTGTTGATGATTTTTGTACAGCCACAGCATATTCTGTGTTATAGCTATGAACACATACAATAGCTCGATTAAAAGGTGAGACTTTAAGCTCTCGGTGGGTGCAAACCGTGTATTTCTACACGCCTCTGTTCCTGAGAAATCCCAAGCTAAACAGTGGCTAGTTTTCATCAAAATCGCTGTTTTTTTCTAGAAATGCAGATACGTCTTTCATGAAATATGAAGTGTTGCCTGTTACTTACTTGTGTAAACTTTCCGGGAAGTGATCAGCGAGACCTGGCGAGACTGCCACCTAGTGATAGACCCACGAAAATGGCCTGGTTTTGACCTGACGTGCATGCGTCACTGATTCGACCCAAAGCGGCAACCGAGTTATGATAAAATGTCCAGATAAAATGTCCAGATAAAATGTCCAGATTGTGCGTTTTCATGAGTTTCATGATCATCATATATTTCATTTCCATTCATCACAGAGTTCCCAAAATTACATATAAGGTGTGTTAGAGTGTCTAGTTTCATAATTAAAAAAAAAAGCTAAAAACGTAATATTACGTTTTTGGCACTCAACGCATGAGAAGGAAAAACGTAATATTACCAAGTATTACCATGCCAAGTTTCGTAGAATTTCATCCATGGGGGGGTCTAAAAAAATTAAGTTCTGTGTACATTTAGTGACTGTACACTCATTGGCCTGTAGATGGTGGTGCACACATATACACACGCACACACACACACAGGCATGCACATACCATCGGTATCGGCAATTAGAACGGCCGATACATAATTACAAATTCAGTAGGATTAAAGGAAAAACAAATATTCATCATAATAATTTGGCTGCATTTCCAGTATTGGCGTTACCTAGTCGTTTGTCCACCAGATGGCGCATCGTTGCAGTGAGACGTAATTTTGTTGGAAGTTAATCTAAAGTGGGTTGGAAAGCTTCCTACAAGGACAAGACTATAGTTTACTGCAGAGAACGTCTAATAAGGGTAGGATGATTTCTGCATGACATGTAATTCCCATTTCTTCTTGAAGCTGAAATAAATCTGAGAATGTTCATCGGACATGCTTGGTTTTTACTGTAGGTAGGCTATGTTAATCTTAAATTATAGCCTATCGGCCCCAGCTGTGGCGCAACTGGCTGGGGCACCTGCACCGTACACCGGCGACCCGGGTTCGACTCCTGCCCCGTGGTCCTTTCCGGATCCCACCCCTGCTCTCTCTCCCATTCACTTCCTGTCACTCTCCACTTTCACTATCATTAAAGGCATAAAAAGGCCAAAAAAATATACTTAAAAAAAAACTATATACTTAAAAAAAAATATATACTTAAAAATAAATAAAAAAAATTATAGCCTATCAAAAGCCTAGGACATAGGTAAAATAATGATACCGTTAGCATTGGTTGAGTGATGGAGGCCAATTTGATTATTGATATATTTGTAGAAAACCATAAATGCGGTTATAGGCTACCAAGCAAATTGATAACAGCACTAATTGTATCTTTCGACTGTCATCTCATTTGCTTATGACCATAACCTAGGCTACTAACAGGAGCTAAGTGAGTTAGCCACAACACGTTCGCTACGTGATGGTTTTTTAATGGAAAATATATAGGCTACCTGAAAGATACCTGTCTATGATGCATCCTAACGATGGTTACGTATGTAACCGCGGTTCTATGAATTTCGGATGAGGAGAAATGAAATAGAAACCCCGGGCTGGGACATTGCTGCTGAAAGTCTCAAAAAGCATCTGAGTCAACGTTCATTCCCAAACACCCATATATGCTACTTCAATCCTCTATTTTCAAAGGTGATTCAAGTAAGGAAGAGCATGGCTCAAAGTAAAGTAACTAGGACTGAAACTACATAAATTCGTCAAAGTGAATAATTTGTGTCAACTCGCCGCAATGTAGATTTATAACGCACCTGTGATGATCTACATCTCCATTTAAACCAAATGTTTTAGAGCGCACGTTGAGAGATGTATCCAGGGCACATAGGGTTGGGCGAATGAAGCCCCACGAGGCTTTGGAAGGTTCTTCCTGATTGTATCGTAAGTGTTTCGAAGTGTCAAAGCATCGAATACAAAACAGTGACATCTGGTGGTTAGCAGACCTCTCATTAGCGATTAAACAATCACAGACGAAGCCACATGCCGACCAAATGGCCCTTCTCTGACACTGGTAAAACAGAGCGGAGAGACAACGTGTTCTGTTCCCTTTTGAGTAAAAACTATTAGGCCTACAGTCATTGGAATAAACATTATAGTTTTGATATGCTTCTAATGATTCGAATTGAAAATGTAATGTGCTTGGTTTTAAATAATGCTATGTTTCCGTGAAAATCTCAAAATGGCCTTGGGAGGGTGGTAGCGTGTTCATATACCGCACGCGCACCCGGGTTCAAATCCTGCCATGTTCATAATTGCCATGCGTCAGCATTATTTGATATTGCATGCTTCTGGTTGTGTTTAAGTGGTTGTGTTTAAGACTTCATTTGATGTTTTGCAAAATAACGTAGGCTAATTGCTGCAGATGACCACAGCAGTGTCAGATAACAAAAAACATATAAAGGGCATTGTGAACAGTGGGGGTTGTGAAAACATGGGGCATTGTGTACAGTGGGGATTGTGAAGTACTTGTGTAGGGCTACAATTTTAGAAGGGTGCTTGTGCAACAAAACATATGTGTTGGGGACTTTAAAGGTTTATCGAACCCGTAACGCTTTAGGGATTTGATACAAGCACCGGTGCCCCTGTGTCAAATGTCCCATTTAAACTTTTCAGTGACGTCCGAAGCTTCGTACGTCATCAGTCACGTGACCTTACAACTTTGATACGCGCTCCGATACATTGTGCCGAAGCTGATTGCTTCACGGAAGTGATACGAGCTTCGGTGCCTCGGTGTCAGACTTCCCATCCCTACCTACACATATTTGTTGCACGTGCTACAAAAATCATTCTTTGCGATGGATGATTTAGTACCAACGTTACACCGGTCCGATACAGTTTTGCCTATGGCTATACTGTGAGACTGAGACGCTTTTTGTTTGTTCGAAGTGCGTGTTTAGGGTGTGAGAGGGGAGTCGATGTGCTTTGATTCCAGTTTGGTAGTTGTAGTCTATGCGATTAAAAAACACGTGTGTGTGAAGTATCCAAACAATGATAACGCTTTCATTATGCCACAGACCTTGAGCTTACTGTACAGTGGGTTGGGTTCCATTTAGAAGTGTCCACTTCATTCGCGCTTTCCGTGATTAACACAGCTGCGTGAAATGTATTACTACTGATATGCAAAAAAATTACCTTTTCGCCAAGAGGTGGCAGCTTAAGTCCGCTTGATACTGTCAGACTAACCATGGACCTCATAGTTCTCAAAATGCAAGGGAACATGAATCAGCCTATTATTTGCACGAAAAATAACGGACGGTAGCTCTTCAACTTGGCCCGTTAAAATGTGTATGTCTAGCAACGCATTTCATGAAGGCCCTTTTGGACATGTCAGTTATTTGCACCACTGGGTAAAACTGCATTTTGTTTTAGACTACTGGTATTTAATTTGTGCATTGACAATAAAGCTGAATATCATATGAACTAGATGACTAAACTCATGCATATGTAGAAGAAGAAACATTCACAAAAATCCATGACATGACCTCTCTTCTTGATAGCTGTTGAAAACTGCATGGAACTGACAGGGATTGTTTTGTTTAATAATAAATAAATAAATACATAATACATAACAAATAAATTATGCTGCTACCTTCTGCTTTTCCCAAGTACAATGTAGCCTACAGGTGTACCTTTCATCAGTCCAGTTGCAATGGATGGACTGTGATAAACTGCCCTACTTGTGATTGTTTAGAGATTTTAAAAGTTTTATAACAATGCTACAAATGTTTTGGCAAGTGCTACAAATCTATTCACCTTTGCAGCGCCAGTAGGCTACTTTGTGTGCGGCCCGCACACACACAATCTAAACAAGCATACACAAAAGTTTCAAGAGTGGGGGATGGAGTAGAAGATGGAGACAAATTCATTAATATGATTTATTTTCGCGGAATTGATGTACAGGACTGAGCGGCGGTCATATTTTGTACCGCTATGCGGTACATCTAGTTGGATATGTGTTTGTTTTGTCCAGTAATTTGTAATGGTTAACATGATGACATTTGTTTTTTTTTTAACTTAGTGAACATTGTCGTTAAATGTCCATGTAACTAGAAATTTTCCATTTCCCTTTTTAAATGTCCAGGGAACTAGAACTTTTCTGGTCATGAACCACTCCAGTGTAGTAGAACCTGTGTAGTAGGAGAGTGTGTTGGTACGCATGCCGCTGTCCGTGGTGCTGAAAACCAGTCCTCTGGGCAGCACCATGGACAGCTCCAAGCCCAACAAACACATGACAGTGGAGTTGCATGAATGCAAAATGCCGTGTTTACCATCGCTTACCCTCATTAGCCATGGAACCGCACAGGCTGGGATCCTGACCTCCCTATCTTTCCACAGACAGGTGCCACTGTCTGAAGGGGTGTAAGTTTGCCGAGTGAGCAAGCTTCACCCACGTGTGGCAGCCCTCTCTATCCCCACCATATGCACCGCTCGAACTGGCCTCAGAAAACGTGGCACCACTGTAAAACCTGAGGATTGTAGCAGGCAACAGTCAGGACACAGAGGACTGAGAACAGATGTCTGAACAGATGTTGCATGCCGCCTCACTCTATCACCAGCGCAGCAGTGTTGCTGGTGCCTCTTGGAGTGTGAGTGCGTGTGTGTGGGTGGTGCACTTGAGGGGGTCAAGGGGACACTGAATTATTTAGGAGAAGTGGTATTTACTCCAGTCTTAGGCACTGTGTGTGTTTATAAGATACACAGGGGGTCTAGAGGTTTGTGCCAGGTTGTAAGACACAGCTCATGAAAGGGGTACAGTTTGTTTGTGGTAGGTGACTCACAAATGCGTTGTCTGTGTGAGTTTTTAAAATAGTGTTTATGGAAACGGGTGCATTATAATTTAGAGTATATATCATTAAGATACAAGACGTTAAGGCAGGGAACACACTGGCCAGTGGCAGTGTTAAGCGCAATGCAATATGCAACCATAATAAGTTCTATCTTGTTCCTAAGTAACACAAACAGTTTGCCTAAACTGATGATTGAATACTGTACGTTTGCGTTGCGCTTTGAAAGTTGAACCAAGTTCTACACTCAGCTTGTTACACTAGCGCTGCCACCGTTCCGTTGCTGAACCATAGAGAACAATAGGAAACCTGCCGATCGCCGCTGGTCAGTGTGATCCCTGCCTAAAAGATTCCTTAGTGGTGCAGTCCATGTCTCCACGATTGCATCCTGAATATGTGCAGTGTTGGAATATATTCCCCACTGTGTATTTGGTTCGAAAGATGTTTGTCAGACCATTGCTGCTTGACAGGGTAGGCATTAGCCAGATGTTTGTCTCTGGAGACGACAGCTGTCTGATGCACATAAGACAACATTCCACTACCCATGAGGTGAGCTATGCCCTGTGCCAGACATGCTTTCAGATGAAACATGAGACTACCACAGAATTACAAGACCCCATTATGGCCCACCCTCATACATATTCATGTTGTGCAATCCTCTTCATGTGTATCTAATTTTATTGCATAATTGCAAATTTAGTGCATATGTTCTAAAAACATATGGGATGAGAATCTTAATATGATTTATAGATGATACATGATGGGTTAGCTTAGCATGGGGAAATCAGAAGTGGGTAATGCAACAGTGGGTTTGCAGTACACGTCTGTCATTACTAATTCCACTTAGTGGGGCAGGAGTGAATAAGATGATGCATAGTTGAACTTTTTCTTGGCAGGAAAAGGTGTGAGTTAATTGCTGGGGACAGTGTATAATATGGTAAAATTATCACATTAATTAAAAAAAATCGTACGTAATCAGTGGAGTCCTTAGGGATTTTTAGCTTAGTTCTTAAATGCTGTCACAAATTTAAAGAAAAAAGTTATATCAGTGTCCATTTAAATGATATACAGTTGACATGCAAAAATAGCTTAATTCATTTTAACTCACTTAGAGGAAATATGTCTTGCTAAGCTGTGGGCTGCAGTTACGGCTTTGGTTTCTCTTGTAGCGTCTCCTCTGTATTATTGTAGCATTTTGTGTCTTGTTTGTTTGTGATGAAATTCCCCACCACTATTTTTACAGATTAGCTCAGAACAGCTCCAGGTGTTGAGTGGAAGTCTTTCACATTAGAATGCAGTTTCCTCTATTAGCTGACTGCCGTACCTCAGAGGGAGGGGATATTTTTGATTTCATAATCGTATTAACCTTCTAAAGCAAAGGCTGCTATCCTTCCCCTGCCTTTCGACACAAACGAGAAGAGAAGAAATGGTTTGAAACAATTTTTACATGTTAATTTCCACTTGCTGACAGGTGGGTCTATTCACATGGAAAGAATTGCATCCCTTGGGTTATTTAGAAACCTTGTTGAAGTCAAAAGAAGCCTTTGAATAGAAATGTAGTCATTTGCATATTGATTTAAACACTGCACAGGCACAGCAATGGGACCCATGTTTGAGACTTTAATGAACAAATGGAGCCATTATTATTGAGGAGGCGGTGGTCCTCTGTGCAACGTCACTCACAGTGATCACAATATTTTGCTCATCCTCCATCCTTGTAACATCTTGTCCGGGTCCCTTGAGTCTTTTGTGTTTAATGTGTGCTGAGACTCCCGCCGATAAACCTAAAGTAGTCGTAAAGCAGTTGCAAGTCCCAAGTGCATTAATATGTACATTTAAGGTTCAGGTGAACTTTCTATTCCATTAAGGGGAACTTGTTATTGGTGTCAAGGTCAGCCCGGGGATCTTATAAATTGAGGAGGATGCTAGCTTTTTTCTCTGGTGGAGTTGGAAGCTCTTATTATGCCTAATTGCCTTTTTAATGAAACAATACGTCGAAAAAAAGTGCTGTGCCCGTGCTGTGCTTTTGCATCTCTTTGAATTGCATAATGCATTGAGGTTAAAGTAGTTAAATGCTTTCCGTTTAATTTATTAATGTTTCTCTGAAGTATAAATTAATTACTTTGGAAATTGAGTTCCTCATGTGATCAGACTGCTACGGATGCATCAGTGGTGGTAAACTAAATCTATTAGGTTATATTGGTTGGTTGATATTTAAGGTAACATGTTGATAATGGGAGAGTTGGTTGATTTTAAAGGTGACATGGAGAGTTGGTTGATTTTTAAGGTGACATGGAGAGTTGGTTGATATTTAAGGTAACATGTTGATAATGGGAGAGTTGGTTGATATTTAAGGTGACATGTTGAAAATGGGAGATTTGGTTGATTTTAAAGGTGACATGGAGAGTTGGTTGATATTTAAGGTAACACATGTTGATAATGAAATACAGCTCTATATCCAAGTCTAAAATATATGACCACATTTTTCTCAGTGTAGACCTTAGATTGTACTTACATTACTTAATACCTTACTCTATTTAGTAAGTATGGGTGCACAGTGTCACCATTATCTGTATGTAACTGTATCTGTTCAACCCACAACATGATCTGTATCTGTATGTATATTCGGATATGAAAACGGGAGTGGGCATGGTTTATCCCTGTAACCTAATATCATTGGGAATGCAATTGTTGTGACTATTGTAGCCTACCTGGCTAGGCAAAGGTTATTAAAACCTTACCTTAACTGCAACACAGTATTTTGGTTACTTCAAACCCAAAGGGTTACTCATTTGAATGTTTCTAAGTGATATGACTCATCACGTAATGACTATAGCCTTACTGATTTGCTACAATGGCCGTTCACACGTGTGTGTGTGTGTGTGTGTGTTTGTGTGTGTGTGTGTGTGTGTGTGGTATTCCCCCCATGATTTGATTATTCAAAGATGTAGCCTTCACGTAAACTCATGTTGTTGCATTTTGCGTCGGAGTTGTTAGTGTAGGTCTGCTTATGGAGTTTCTTTAGTTCAATACAAAGCACAGCATGAGTAAGATACAGGGAAACTATAATTAGTGGGAGACATTAGATTAAAAGATTCAAAAGAAACTGGAACCATTTTGACTGGAAGAGAATTATTTGGAATCATTCACTATGCATTACTGATTAATGTAGACAGCAAGGGCTAGTTCTGAGGAACAGCACCTATGATGTGGTTCAAAGTAGCCTAACAAAGGAAAGACATCATATTCTCTGTGGGGAACATGGAAGAGGAGAGCTGAAATCAGAGCTATGAGTCAGTAGCAGCTGGATTACCTGAGAGTCCATGACCAGCAGGACAGTAACATTGGCACATTGGTTTGTTGGTGCTTTTTGTTTTGGTGTTGTGGTGCTTTGATTGGGCATTCAGGCCACTGGCAACGCATGTGTTGGAGTTCCAATACGGATCCTGGGCACAACATGTGGCCAGTTCGCACAGTTTGCGACTGCCATCAGCCAACTGTGCATTGCCGTTGTATCCTGTGTCATGTTGTGCAATGTTAAAAAGGCATTGTTGTCTATCGCTCTAGTGTATATCTGAAAAAAAGTGAGTGCTGCTGCTTTCTTCTTAAGCCATGGTTCTTAAGAAATCCAAGGCCCAGGTTTTTGGTGTCGTGGTTGCAATTTGCCTGGTTCTTTTGCCTCATTTCCCTGAGATGATGCATATTGAATGTGGGTCATACCAAGTTGCTAATTCACAGCCTTGTATAAAAAACAAGTCAGGTCATTTGATGGCAAAATTTAACAAAATCAGCGAATACATTTTTACATTGTTATGTCTTGCTTCCATTACCATTTATCATTTTTTCTTCTATTGAGTTTTCTCAAGTCTGAAGATTACAGTACCTATCTCATTATGTAAGTGTGATAACTGAGTATACATTAAGAAGTATGTGTAATGCATGTGTGTACGTAAGCAGCATTACGCACTCAGCCCACATTGCCACTCTGTTTGCTTAGTTTCATTGCTTTAGTTCAGTGGCACCACCACCTGCTCTCCACCTGAATTTGATGGCATCTTTACATTTTAAAGTGTATTCCCAAGTGTTAAACGGTATTGAACATAATATTTTAGTGGAGGCCTCAGAGTAGTATTGTATTATTGAGATATCAGTATCAAAGTTGTGCTGATGAAACATAAAAATGTTTTAAAAGTACAGAGCACAGGACTTGGTCCTTTTTACAAAGCCCCCCTGACGAATCTCCCACACATGCTCATGTGTCCCTTGTTGCTACTTTAATGAGCAGACAAAGTGGAAAACACCTTCAAATGTCTGAAATATTCTCCTGCCTGCAAAAGATCATGAGTGTTGTAGCGTTGGCAGGAATGGACTGTAGTGATGCTGGGGTCAGTGTTTTTTTTCTCCATATCTGCAACCCATTAGGAGAGCCATTCCACACTGCTGACCCCAAAGCTATATGTGCTAAAGATCCACTTAAAGCCAACCTGACCTGCAGAGCGCTAACTTTATCCATAACTATTTTTTTTAATTATTGAATTGATATGATGGAATAAGACATGTATACTTATTTGGTGCGTATTTCAAAGATGTCCATGTAAACTAAACACTACAGCACACCAATGACCACTTAAATAGTTTTTAATCCTTCGTCTAATCCATTGTAGTCAATATCATCCAGAACATGTATTACCAAAACTTGCTACAGGCTGCTGTAACAAGGTTTCACATGAGCCACCACTAATAGGCTCCAGCAAATGTTAACACAATACATTGATTCGAAAGCATAGTCTATACCCCAGCAATAGGGTCTGGGTCAGGACTATTAAATCATCTGACTATGTTTCAGAAGGTGTTGTTAATTGTTGTACACCAATAAAACAAGTAGCCCTTCATTTAAGACTCTCTCATGCACACACAAACAATGCATACAATGCAATGCATGCAACAATGCATGTACTGTAACTCTTAAAAGTGAACGCAGCACATTATCTGTGAGTATCCTAACTAGTGGATCGTGATCAACAAAACCATGTGGTACATGGCTGTAGGTTATTTAGAAATTTGTCAGAAAGCTGCTTTTTAGCTTTAGTCACCCAACACACTTGAGTATACAATATCTTCTGTTTTTTTATCCAAACATGCCCGACCCATGGGTCAACCTGTAGGTTATGAGTAAATCAGTGAAGATTCTGCTGTGTTTGTCAGGGCTCAGTCCACCCTCCTGATCAGTGATCTGCTGAGCACATGTGCATCTTCAAATTGCTTCACGTCAATCTTCATTCAAGCATAGCCATGCCATTAGAATGTAAGACTTTGTACCCATTGCATTAGCTCATGATTGGCTGAATCACAGGGCATCCTCATGCTCTATACTTATATAGAGCTCAGAGATACTTATATATAGCTCATATAGCTCAAGATTGACAGTGCCGTATATCACAGACTGTGTGCTACTCCAATCACACTGTGACAGTAAACCAGACACACTGACACATACAGGTGTACTGTACACACACACACACACACACACACACACACACACACACACACACACTCAAATATAACCCTGCTGCCAATATGTGTGCCCATCCTGCTTCTCTTTGCACATCAATAACTAACTGTAACTTAACACACACACACACACACACACACACACACACACACACACACACACACACACACACACACACACACACACAGACACATACAGATGAGAGAGAGAGAGAGAGAGAGAGAATATATTTACTGAGGCACCCACGCCCATTGTTATTTACCTGTTTTCAGTCCCTCTCATGTTGAGCTGTTGTCTGCCCTCTCCCAACACCCCTGCAGGCCCCTTGCCCCTCCATATTTCCTTTGAGACATGGCCACAGTTTAGCCCCAGCAAGTGGGGAATAATTTTCCCAGACTAAAATTTACTGTTGCTGCTAGCCCCAAGCCCCTCTGGTCTTAAATTCATTTCTCTTTACATCTGCTGTGCTGGAGATTATGGCCCAGCAGTGGCAGTGGCTGTAGGAAATGACTCATGCCTAGAGACCGCAGAGTTAACGTGCGCTAACCAAAAAAACATTCTGTTTTGTTTGTTGAGTGTTTATCATTTACAGCGCTTGATTTGATTGGCATGTTTAGATTTGGTTTTGTATTTTATTGTGTTGGGTTTGCAGTTACTGCCATTTCTGGGACAGTAATTTTTATTTCACACAAATTTTGAATAAAGTTTCTATAATTTCTGATTGTGGCATCGTTTAGATGTTGAGTATAATATCTGTGCTGTTGAGAAGATTGGTTTTGGCCCTGTTTTGGCCCCCATGGGCTTTCATTGCACACTAATTAATCACACTAATGGTACAACATATCGATTTTGTTCCTGGAGTCAGCTATTATTTATTGCAAGCAAAACAATAAAACCATGACATTTAAGTTTGGGTCCCAGGTATCACGTAAATTTACCTATATTGATGACATGGTGGTCACTGGAGAAATAACTTTGTGTACCAGCACCTGACATCCTTTTGTTTAACCTGTAGGAGTTTGGGAGGTTCACAGTAATGCGGTTTATCAGACACAATGCTTATGTGTTCAGGCTGAGTAAGACTGTAACAACGCTTGACAAATAGTATCCAGTAAATATTATCAATAGACCCAACAATGGTGCATGATTAGAAGGATGCTGAAGTGATGTATCTCAAAATTGAGTTGAGCAGTATCTCAGTTTCAGTCATTGGGTTGAAACCTATCTGACGTTTGGGTCTGTTTAATGAAGGCAGCCACATGGTCTGTGGGTTTAGTGTCATCCCAGTTGGTGATTCCATGGGCAGAAAGTGTCATTAAGTGATCATTAAAAAGCAATCATCATTAAGAAAGAGAATTTTCAGGTGCCCTGGTCTAGTGATTCTGGAGTATCAAACACAATAAAGGTCAATTAAGAAAACAGTGTTTTGAATGTCCTTAGTTCCACAGCAGTTGCACAATATTGAAATATTGGAATGCTAATACTAGATTATCACTTCAAATCACATATATTTATAACCGCCGCTAGCGAAGCTAGCGAAGCGGTCATATAGGGATTGCAGTGTTTCCCCTACAATGTATTCATCAGCAGCGCAGCGCATTATGTTAACCAAGGAACCAAATTAAACACGCCAGTGAGATAGCTCGCCCCTACCTTCAGTAGCCTATTCCCAGATAAATTCCACGCATTGTTTCGTTTTTGTTTGTGATACAGGCAATGCTTTCAAGCCATGTTGCTAACATACCTAGGCTGTGAAACTAAGGTCTAGCTAGCCTATTGGTGGGTTTAATTGAATTTGAGTAATAGGATACGCAACCGTTTACATCTGAGATAGTTTGTAATTCCTGTAGAGCTCACCAAAATTATAGATATGATACAAGACACTTATCTGCTATAATCCAAGATAGCATTTATTTTACCAAATGACATGGGAAACATAATTAATTTCATCCACATATTCTTATGCATCATGCACAACAACGCTACTAAGTTAGCTTAAAACCGTGAGAATCAAGCAAGCCGTCACGGCATTAAAGTGACAGGCACTCAATTCGACTTGCACAGCACCAATACAGTGTAATGACATGAAAGAGGAGTCTATATAGTTTATACAGTGCTGTGCAAAAGTTAAGACACCCATGCTGAAATTGACTAAAGGGAGGAATAAAAAACATATTTTGCCTTTTGTCTTAATTTAAAAAAAAATAGTACATCAATTATTTTTTAATGTACTGTATCATGTATCGTAAAAAATTAAATGTTATTATATAAATAAATGTCTTAACTTATGCACAGCACTGTATATTTTAAAAAGTAATAGTTTGTACAGTGTCCTACAGTGTACAGTTGTACAGTGGCTAATTACTAATAATGTAAATGAAGGTGAAAGAAAAACATCCTGTTCAAGTACTGCAATAATCAACCTAGTGTTGATGGTTATGTCATAATTTGTAACTCAATCTGTCCATTTCTTTCACAAAATCCACCAGAAGTCACCATTTATTAAAAATTTTCTTTTTTTTTTTTTTTTGGGGGGGGGGGGGGTCTTCCTACGATCAACAGCACCGCTGCTGGAAGAATTTCTAGGGGAAACACTGGATTGTTTTTTCCCCCATCATCTACTACCTGAGTTTGGTCCCCGGGGGCCACTCCCCCCCCGCGCGCTGGGCCCCCGAAAACCAAAAAATGCAGTTTTTCCTAAATAACTACCTGAACCGTGGCACCGAGGATGAAGAATTTTTTATGGTATGTTGGTCTCAAGGGCCCACATCAACCTGGCCCATAATAACTCATTTGTGATTTGCACCCCCCCCCCCCCCCAGTAAAAAATGAAAATGCAATACAATTCTGCTTTAATCGCCCCTATCTTCAGTTAAGATGTTCAGAACTGCACCAAATGTTATATGTATGATTAACCTGGCATTCTCTGGGGGTATGCCAAGTTTCGTAGAATTTCATCCATGGGGGGGTCTAAAAAAATGTAAGTTATGTGTACATTTAGTGACTGTACACTCATTGGCCTGTAGATGGCGGTGCACACATATACACACACACACACACACACACACACACAGGCACGCACATACTATCGGTATCGGCAATTAGGGACCGTTCGTTATTTATAAACGGGGTCACCGGAGGGATTTTGAGTGCTTCAATCAAAAGTTGCATGACCCTCCCCTGCCTGCAAGAAAATTTTCAACGACCCTCCAGCAGTCTTTTAAAAAAAGACATGACCCTCCCCGGCCAATCGTCGATAGGCCTACCTAGCGCTATATGGAGCGCTATGAAAACACATCGACTTAAGCAATGGTTCTAAACTCACCCTCTGCTTTCTGATCTTACACATCACACTTCACCAAGATGGTGGCCATTTCTGTAGATTTACTCACTAACATTGTTGTGGAAACACAATAAGCATGGAAACTAAATGCACACTTCCTGCAACTGCATTAGCCTACTTGAAATAATTTACTCCTCTAGTAAGTATTCACATGAAATAAAACAATAAAACATTGAGACCATTCAACAAAGCACACTGGGTAATAACAAATTCAACACATGAACTTGTTGCTATGGACTCGTCTCTAGGCTTCCTCAGTCATTGTAAAGCTGCCGAAGCTGAACATTATCCGAAACTCAATTTCTCAGACGAGCGTCAATTTGGGAGCTTGCTATACACTCCTTTCTTCTCAAATGACTTGAAAAGACCGTTTGCACAATTTCACAAATAATCACAGGGACCGAAAAATACCTAACATGCCAACTTTTTCCGGGTTTAGGCCTATCATTTTAACTTTTCCCCGCTGTCTTGCCGTTTTAATATTTTCCCGTAGAATATCCCATATTACTGTAAAAGCCTACTCTCATAACATTAGTCCTGCATTCTGGCCTGTCTCTGTGTTGTCCTGTTGTTACCCCTTGCCCTTCCAGAGAAACAGATGTATTCAAATCATCGTTTTGCTTGCTTGAATGCGAACTGAGTGATGTTAACCTACAGTAGGCCTATTTAAGTTAACGACGTGGTTGTTGTGAGAGCACGATTCATTGGCGCTTGCAGTGTTCGGCCGTAGGCTATCTCTACGTGCGCACCTGCCAGGCTAAGAGCCAAAGAAATCCCCCTGTATATTCACTCCAAGTTGGCCTACCATAACTTACCAACTCTAGCCTACACTGTAGTCCATAAACTGGCTATTTATATGACCAATGTATTTGTATTCTGTATTCTGCTTTATGAAGCAGAATTACGCACTGCTACTTGGAACGTAACACATTTTTGTTGGCAGGAGAGAGAATGACAGCGATTAACAAATTGCACTTGTTGCTGGTTACCAATAAATACTATATATTTTTTTGCAAACAACAAAAACAGAAAGGATGGAGACAGCAAAGCTAGAGATGGGCAGGAACAAGGTCAATTGGTAGAAATGCTTGTCAAAACGTTAGGAGCTGGATGTGTGGATGAATGAAGCACAAGTATTCTTTATAAGCATGCACACTGTTTAAATTTAGGCTAGGCTACACGGTAAACTACAAGTAAACCAAAGTTAGCTTTTTTAGGGCTGGATAAAGTTGACCAAATGGATATAGGCTGTTAGGCGTGAATAAAGTAGGCTACTTTGTTGCTCCAACCCTTCCAACGTTAATGGGGACGGATGTTGACATTTTCCATATTTTGCGTGAGAAACCCGGGAAATCTCCCTTATTTTCATTGTTCAATATTGACAGAGCTATGGAACGAAAGAGAATGTTATATGGTGACAGAAATCAACAATCAAACAAGCCACTTTGATTTTTTGCTGTTTTCATTAATACAAAAGATGGGTGACCCCCCCCCCCTCCTAGACAAAAAAAGTTAGGTGACCCTCCCCTCAACAAAGAATAAAAAGACATGACCCTCCCCTATTTTCCTCCGGTGACCCCGTTTATAAATAACGAACGGTCCCTTAGAACGGCCGATACATAATTACAAATTCAGTAGGATTAAAGGAAAACCATATTCATCATCATCATTCAGGGCTGTACAGTGCGACATATATGTCGCACATGCTACAAAAAAAATAGTTTGTGCGATGGATGATTTACCAACGTAGCACTGGTGCTACAGTATACAGTTTTGCTTATGGCAATACAATGCATGCGTGTGAGACTGACAGGGAGGCTACAGCAATTACCTTCTACTGTGATCAGTGCAACTGGCTACACCAGATGTGATAGCGGCGCGTAGGCTACGTAAAACAAAAAAAATAGACCCTTCTGTTTTTGCGCGTCGCAAACGGAGCTCTTCGTTACTTTTCCCCGCTGTCTTGCCGTTTTAATATTTTCCCGTAGAATATCCCATATTACTGTAATAGCCTACTCTCATAACATTAGTCCTGCATTCTGGCCTGTCTCTGTGTTGTCCTGTTGTTACCCCTTGCCCTTCCAGAGAAACCGATGTATTCAAATCACCGGTGAAACGCTTGTTTGTTTGTTTGAAGTGCGTATGTATAGATTACTTCTGTAAGAGGCTACTTTGATTTCAACTTAGTTGCAGTCTACGCGATTAAAAACTATGTCTACTTGTTTGTAGGCATAGTATCCAAACAATCCAACTCCAAACCAAAAAACACCTTGCAAATTATCCTCGCATATCAAACAAGTGATAGCTATGTTTAGCCTAAAGCGAAAGTATCTTCCGACCGGGCCGGGCTGAGGTGATTAGATTAGTCAAGCAGAGGTAGAAGTTTGTGGCAATCGCCTTGTTGCTTTGCATTTTTAGTTCAGTTTAAAACGAACAAGTTATCCAAACAGCACCATTCAGATCTAAAACTTAGAAGAAAAAAGTCCACCGGGACGTTCGCTTCTATCTGTCAAATATGAGCCCACTTCATGCGCAACAGTCTCGCTTAGTAGTGCTTAACCCTTAGAACCCGATTGACGCAAAGTGCGTCAAAAAACATACCCTTTCTTCTCTGTTACATTGCTCCGGAACGGTTCATCGCAGCGAGATGAAACCTTTATTGCACGACAGAGCAGAAGTGGGGCTTTCCAACGAGACTACACACTTGTCTGTACGATCAAGTATGAAAATTAAAAAAAATCATGAAATTAAATCAAATTGCATCATATTTACAGTCTATACTTCTCTGCATTCACCTGCACACACATTACTCTAGTTTGAAGTACTCGCGAACCCGTGATCGCATCGATATGGCAAGCATATCAGATGAAAGAGGAGGCACAGGGCTATCCATTGGTACCATGTTTATCGACCCTTCTGGCTTATAAAACCAGACGAAGTGACTGCAAAATAATAACGTCATGTACACAAACCAACGCTGCACACTCATTACTCTCGTTTGAATTACTCGCGGACCCGTGATCGCATAGATATGCCACGCATGTCAGATGAAAGAGGAGACTCGGAGCTATCATTTGATACCAAGTACATCCTTCTGGGTTATAAAACAGACGAAGTGACAGCAAAATAATAACTTCATATAGCTGGACTTACCCCACGTTTTTGTCTGTTCTTGTGGCAAAGCATGTTTATAATCCAATGCTATCATGTGTTTCTCTATGGCAAAGCATGTTCATATTCCGGTTTTGAGATCCTAGCAAATTCCTGCATGGCATCCAATTCAAGGCTCACATTGCATCCCAATTTGTTCAACAAATAAACACCTTTTTTGCCTTTACTTTGTTCATGGCAATGTGTAACACGCAAACTCGGGTCAAGTCAGGTCAGATCAGTTCGTGTCACAGATATGGAGCGCAGAAAGGTCATTTTTCATCACTAAATAAAAAATGGCATTTATTTCCGTAAATCACACACCACATATTTCTGTAAATTGCTCAGCCCCAGAGTATCCCTCCAACATGGCAATTATATTGCCTGATTCAGGACAGTCTGCCCTACACACACATGAAATGCACGTAGAGCTATGAGCTTGCTGTGGTGAGATACATGTCAAGATATAAGAATTTTTATAATATGCTTTTTGTATTTTAATTCTTTAAAAATCTAAATAAAATCAATGCTATTACTAATACATGAATAGCCTAGACTCTGCTGAAAAAAACAATATATAATATGTGTGTGTGGCACTTACAATGACCAGAATAAATCCTTATGAATAAAGGTAGTGAAAATGCCCTAAAAACAGCTTAGGGTTCTAAGGGTTAATCTTATAATATCAATAGCTATAGGACCTAGGTACAATAATGTTACCGTTAGCATTGGTTGAGTGATGGAGGCCAATTTAATTGCATTTGTAGAAAACTATAAATGCGGTTATACCAAGCAAATTGATAGCAGCACTAATTGTATCTTTCAACTGTCATCTCATTTGCTTATGACCATAACCTAGGCTACTAACAGGAGCTAAGTGAGTTAGCCACAACACGTTCGCTACGTGATGGTTTTTTAATGGAAAATAGGCTACCTGAAAGATAACCTGTCTAGATGCATCTTAAACACAGGGCTGGGACATTTAGCTCAAAGTCTCAAAAAGCATCTGAGCCAAACACCCATATAGGCTACTTCAATCCTCTATTTCCAAAGGTGATTCAAGTAAGGAAGAGCATGGCCCAAAGTAAAGTAACTAGGACTGAAACTACATAAATTCGTCAAAGTGAATAATTTGTGTCTCGCCGCAAGATTTATTAATGCACCCGTGATGATCTACATCTCCATTTAAACCAAATGTTTTAAGCGCACGTTGAGAGATGTATCCAGGGCAGGGCTGTACCTACACATATTTGTTGCACGTGCTACAAAAATCATTCTTTGCGATGGATGATTTAGTACCAACGTTACACCGGTCCGATACAGTTTTGCCTATGGCTATACCGTAAGACTGAGATGCTTTTTGTTTGTTCGAAGTGCGTGTTTAGGGTGTGAGAGGGGAGTCGATGTGCTTTGATTCCAGCTTGGTAGTTGTAGTCTCTATGCGATTAAAAAACACGTGTGTGTGAAGTATCCAAACAATGATAACACTTTCATTATGGCTGCTTTAGCCACAGACCTTGAGCTACTGTACAGTGGGTTGGGTTCCATTTAGTGTCCACTTCATTCGCGCTTTCCGTGATTAACACAGCTGCGTGAAATGTAGGCCTATTACTACTGATATGCAAAACTATTAACTTTTTGCCAAGAGGTGGCAGCTTAAGTCTGCTTGATACTGTAAGCCATTGGTTCCCAAAGGAGATTTTATTTGGGTCGCCAGCATAGCCTAATGACCATTTATGTTGTGTAATAGACCTAGCATAGGGCCTACCTTATATAGCTTATATAGTTTGTTAACAGTCGCGGTTTTGTCATAACTCCTCTATGCATTTTTGCATTTCGAATAGCTCTCAGTGCGTGGATATCTCAATCGCAAAATTAAACAATATTTCTATCGGGTGCCTACCATGGACTATGGATTCTGCTCTGCCGGCGATTTCTTTTTCGATTTCTTAAAAGATTGAGCTTGGTCTGGCGAAAGACCAGACTAACCATGGACCTCATAGTTGCAAAATGCAAGGGAACATGAATCAGCCTATTATTTGCACGAACAATAACGGACGGTAGCTCTTCAACTTGGCCCGTTAAAATGTGTATGAACAGTCTAGCAACGCATTTCATGAAGGCCCTTTTGGACATGTCAGTTATTTGCACCACTGGGTAAAACTGCATTTTGTTTTAGACTACTGGTATTTAATTTGTGCATTGACAATAAAGCTGAATATCATATAAACTAGATGACTAAACTTAAACAAAAATCCATGAGATGACCTCTCTTCTTGATAGCTGTTGAAAACGGCATGGAACTGACAGGGATTGTTTTGTTTAATAATAAATAAATAAATACATTATGCTGCTACCTTCTGCTTTTCCCAAATACAATGTAGCCTACAGGTGTAAGTGACCTTTCATCAATCCAGTTGCAATGGATGAACTGTGATGAATTGCCCTACTTGTGATTGTTTAGATATTTTAAAGGTTTTATAACAATGCTACAACTTTTTTGGCTATTCTACAATATATTCACCTTTGCAGCGCCAGTAGGCTACTTTCTGTGCAGCCGCACACACACACACAGGCATGCCAAACAAGCATACACAAAAGTTTCAAGAGTGGGGGATGGAGTAAAAGATGGAGACAAATTGATTAGTGTGATTTATTTTTCGTGGAACGGATGTAAGACTGAGCGGCGGTCATATTTTGTACCGCTATGCGGTACATCTAGTTATAATTATGTTTCCCATTGTAATCGTCAATTTGTAATGTTTTGCATGGATGTGCGCCGTGTGCGTTTGTGGATGAGAGAAGCTAGGTGTGTTGTGCACCCGCCCATATCACTGTTGATAATGCACTTTTATATACATATAAACAACTCACTATTGACTTCTGACCAGGTTTCTCTTGGTCAGTGGCATAATGCATTTTAGGTAGTGTACGATAGCGATTTTTAAACAACGCGCCAGATCCCTCCTCAGGTCGTTAGTTGTCACACCCCTTGGCGCGTTGCTCAAAAAAAGAGACGTGCTAAATAAGAATTTAAACGTTGCGCCGGGAAAATAACCCGTTTTCCGCCATGCGCCAGGTCGAAAATAGGGCCTTACAAGTGAAAGTGAAACTTTTGCCTAGAGCAAGTCTCAGGCAACAAACCATCAGCCTTATCATTAGAGTTACTGCTTATGTTCACTTTCACATTCCTGACCATATTTCGAGGGTCTGATTAAGATTCACCTGCCCTTGCAATGAACCTGTATTCGCATACCACCATCCCACAACCTTAATCAAGTGTGTTACTAAACTCTTCTGCAGCATGATTTGGCATCTCAAACATGATTTGCTGCATTAAATTTGTGATTGCAGTGATCTTAAACAAGTCTCCTGGTATAAGCTGGTTGACTAGATTTCTCATTATGTTTTGAGATTAATTTTATAAATGTTGACACCTAAGTAAATAGATAAATCATCAACTGTGTTTCAGTTCAAGTAAATAAGGCAGATTGTTGCTAATGAAACAGAACAGATGGTAAGATTATATGTCTCCTGATATAGGTGTATCACAGACACTTTTTGTACTGATAAATATGGAAATGATTATGAAGGTTGGGAGAGGACAACTGTTTGACCCTGAATTACGTTTACATAGAAAATATGCTTGCTACAATCTGATCTGAAGTCTCAAAGCAAAGTGTATCACATAACATCCACAAAAATATATTTAATTTACACCCCACTACTAAAATAGATGTGACACATGGTTCACATATATCTCAATGAATGCATCGCCCTGCAGTGTAATGGATAATACAAAAGGCAATGCAGTTATTTCCACAGAGAGTAATGGTTATCAGAGAAGCGTAGATTGGAGTGAGCATAACCTAATATGCAGCGTTTTTTTTTACCAGCCTTGGTCCCTGAGCAAATATTGCTACCATGAAAATGGCACCTGTTTTTCACAACCCAATCATGAATCCTGGTCCCATTTAAAACCACTGTATTCACAACAGTCTGCATGCGCTCTACAGTATGGCAGACACGGGCCAGCTGTTCCTATTAAGATTCCTATTTTGTCTCCCATCAACAATGGTAACAGGGCATTGCTCCCCCAAATGACCATGTGCTAAGATTGAAGATGAGAGAAATAAAGCCTCTGAGAGGATGGGCCTCTGTAATAATTAATACAGTGCCTTTCCACTTTGTGAACGCTGCTCCAGAGGATACAAGTACATGTTATTGTTTGTTTGTTTTCTCTCAGCATTTTTTGGAAAGTGCTGCGCAGGCATTATATCAAGTTATACTCTTTTGAGGACTTAAGTCTGCTCTCGAGAAGAACTGTGATGGAACATTTAATTTGGGCTTACACATAACATGTTGTTTTTCTTTTTAAAGAAAAAAAAACACCTCTCAACCAAGACATATTAAATTCAGTAGACCTGAGTGTATTTATTGTATATCAGTCCTGTGCTGACTTCTTGATTTTATGGGGTTTAGCTGACTAATGTCAATGCTTCTTTCCCTCTTTTCCTTGTTGCTTTGTTTATGGTTTGGTATTAATAACACTATTCATCAAGGTTGTCTTCTACTTTCTCATGGTTCATATCCCAGTCACTTAGGTGTTAGATGTGGAAACCTGGAATTGGAATATGGGTGATTTTCTGTGGTGGCTATGTAATGCGTCCTGTGGTCTCTGTTCTGCACAGAGAAACCATTTAATGCACAGTGAATCCCTTTTGCTTTGATCATCACCCCCTAAACTGTGATGTTTTCCAGCCTACTTTAACCAGAGCTCTCTGGAGAGGGCCTCTCAGTTCATCATTCTAATTGGTCATGGTTTTTTTTCAAGTAGAGTTTCAAACTAGAAATCTAAAGTGTGGATCACATGGCCACAAAAGATGAAACAAAAGCTGTCAATAATAAATCCCTATTGAAGGTTATTAAACTTTATTGGATTTTAGGAAACTTTTATCTGACTGATCTTGTCTTTGTCAAAACTACATTTTGCATTTTTGCATTTATGATGCCTTAATAAATGTATTAAATAAGTGAAAATTAGCAAACAATTAGCTATATAATGAATAATTATCTATGTTGTTGTTTTATTTTTAACAAATATACTATTGAACTAATGCTAGATACTACCATGAAATAATTTATCACTCACTGGTATACTCAATTACTTTTCGGGTATATTTTTTTTGGTGATGTGGGCCAACAATGTAAGTTACTTACTGTATGTTTCATGGGCACTCGCTGCACTGGTCACCACTGCAAATAAAGAATAACCTTAGCCAATTTGATATGTCTTGGTAGTTAATAAAATATACTTGATTAAAAAATCTGATTAAATTCACACGGTAGTTTCTCATGTAATTGTCATTACAAGCAATAAGAAGCTGAACTAACCAGAGCTAGTGAGCGGAGCGCGAGCGAGCGAGGAGCGGAAGCGGATGGAATTTTGTCAGAGCGGGCGCTCTGTTCCGCTCCAATCTCGCTCCAGCACCGCTCACACAACGACTCTGAGGCATAACGAAATCCACTCAGAATTCAAGTCTTCATTATGAAGTCAAAATCTTCACATTTCAAAACAAATACACTTGCCATAACAATGTAACGGAGTAGGTCTAGTCGCAGCTAAGTATGAAGGACACTTTTAGTGGCTAGCTTCTAGACACAGGGACTGGGGTGCAGATCACAAAAACAGCACACACTAGGCAAGTCAAACGTATACACATTACACACACTACACATACAGGGGTGGACGCAGCCCCCCACACAAAAAGGGTCACACGCGAGGAAGAGAGTGAGTTCGTTGGGGATGAAGTCACTAAATAGGCCTATTAGAAAGGAAACTAAAAGTCATATGGCTTGCAAGCGTACTATTCCTACAAAACATGTGGTGACACTGTTCCAGTGAGATTTATTTTGGAATTTAAAGGAACCGTATGTAAGAAAAATATTTCAATTAATCATAAAATGGCCCTGATATGTCACTAGACATTAAGAAATCATGTTCATTTCAAATACTTATATCACTGACAACAGTAGTCCGGCCAGGATATTGTCATTTAAAAAGTGAAGTTGCAGCCCTCAACTGATGTTGATGTTGTGTTTTGTCATGTCATGTTGTGTTTTGGCCTGATGCGCCACCCTCCACCTATCTACTAATCACGAAGTCAGTAGTGTTTCGCCATCAGGGTTGGCAACCTCGAGTCAGGGGGGAGGGGGAGGGGATACACCGCTCTTCAGTATTTTGAAAGTGATTGCAGTACCAGTTTTGGCCACAATCTTACATATGGTTCCTTTAAGGCGAGACACGGCAGGTGAAAACATCGTTTTTTCATGCACTGGTCAATTTCGAGATTTTGAGCTAGTCTGTTACCTTAGCATGTATTCTATCACACTACTACAACAAAAAAGTCCGATTTACACATTTAGGTGTTTATTTCATTATATTGTGTCTACTCGCGCCTATATATTTATCCTAAATTCAGCAAAAGTTAGCATTCTAACCTTGCATGCACTCCCGCGACTGTGACCCAAAACATATCGTGTGTAGTACCGTTGGAAAGCTCTGTTTTTCCTGTATCACGCTATGTGATCCATATATGGACACTTCCTTTGTATCAGCAACCAATCGCGAAAGTTCAAAGACGAGTCTAGGCTGAGAACGGAATCTCATTGGCTGTCTTTCAAGGCTGTTTTCTCAAAACGAGTTTCCTCTCCCACTCTGAGCAAGTAAACTCCACTTCAGAAGCACTTACATACACCAAACTTTCTAGACTTATGCCTAACTATATTTCGAAATATTTACAGAGGGGTTTGTTGATATATTATTCCTAGCCTGACTTACATGACAATTTATGCCTAAAAACATGGCAAAAATCGATTTTTTAGGGCTATTGACATTATATTCTGATTTACAGGATAACTAAAGTAGATATTCATAAATCCCTCTGTACATTTTTCAACATCTATTATCTGAACACAATGAAAACATAATTTTGAACCTGGCTGTATCCAATGCTCAGGTTTCTTGTTTTAAAATGTATGCAAATTAGCGCATATTTAATTAGATAATGCCTAATTTGCATATGTAAACATTAAATTACAGAAAACTTAGCACATTTTTACATTTACATTTACACATTAATAATTTTTTTTCTCATATTAATGTAAGTAATCAACTGGGTAAGTTTCATAGTGATATCTGCTTGTTAAAAATGTTACCCTATTCACCTGTAGTGTCTCGCCTTAAGAAGAGTGTGCTACGGAGAGCAAAGGAAAACGTGAGCAATTTGAATGGCCTATGCTTTAAGTAAGGCTGAAGTAATACTTGGATGCTAAACCTGTATTATTTAGGCAATTAATCCCAGTGATCCCTTTAGTTTTAGGCTTATGTGTAGCCTACGTTGCCAAGCTTGTTCGTTGTTGCACTGTCGGTGTTGCATTAGGCTATCTTTTACAATACATGTTCTATGAGTGACATTGCCGTTTCTCTTAGTTCTTTGGGATTTAAGTTTTCTTAGGTGACAATTCGGCTTGTAGATTATTTCTCCCTCTTTTAAATTGGAGCGAGCGTGGAACGATTTCACTGGAGCGGGAGGATTTTGAAGTGGAGCGGGGAGCGAAATTGAGCTGAGCGGCCTGACGTGAATTTGAGCGGAGGAGCGGCCGAGTGGACAGCCACCTGAGCGAGGAACGGGATATTCGCACTGCTCAGCTCCGCTCACTAGCTCTGGAACTAACTAACTAACTAACTAACTAACTAACTTACTGACTAGCTATTCAAGGGCACACACACCCTCATGCAAGTCATGGTCAAATAACTCAGTCAGCTGTGCCATTTCCTGGTTCAGAGGTGGCCATTTACATTATTGTCTCTAAAAGTCTGAAAGTAGCCTATCTTTTCTGGCGGTCAACCTATTGAAAGGATGTTCTGCTGTCATGACCACTCTCAGAATGGTTAATAGTATAATAGCTTATGTGACACTGATATGATCATCATATGTTTTTGGTCTGGATATTACACCTACCACATGTACTGTATATGTTTTTGATTTTGTTTATTTTAATGGTTACATTGGTCTTGACTGAAGGTTTAAGGAAAATGTTTTTTAAAGTGTTATTTGAACCTGTGTATGGAAACTGTAGGTATGACATTGTCACCAATCTCAAGAGAAACAGTGGCATGTTATCATCCTCTATCTACTATTTAACTACACCAGCTGGACATTGTGCTTAGTTTAAGTAGAGGAAAATCGATAGTAACATCAGTATTTCGATTTTAGGTATCATTTGCCTGTGAAAGTATCTAAAGTCAATAATAATCAGTAAGGCTGATCACTGTTTAGATACTGTTGGTGACTCAGTAATGTACAGACATTCATCACAAGACTGTCTAGTGATTAAACGTGATGTTTTTTTTTAAAGGAAATTAAAGCTTTTTACCACTGGGAACACCGCCCGTATTGACCTAGAGCTAAATGATGTTAACCATACTGGACATTTTGTGACACAGTACTTTCTAAAAGTGTTGTTGTACCTTGTGTGAAGGGTGAGGTGCATCTTCAACCTTTCATGTAATTTGCTCAAGGGGTTGATCAAAGTAGGGGATCCTGCTTTTTATCATTCATGAATACATAACAGCTTCATTAGCTGCATTTTTATTATATAATGTTTCATTCCTGTTATGTAATGTTTTGTTATTGTCTTACATAATGTTTCAAGTTGTATTTCTTAGAGTGACCATGGTTTTTGCTCATGTTAAAATGAAGTTGATTCTAATTAAAGCAATTACATTGCTAAAGATTAGTCTGTTGACAACTGTATCCACCATTACACAGTGTTCAAGTCACCTTGTGTTCAGCAGTTCCTTAAATACTTTTTCCTCTGTTCAGATTTCAAATTAGCAAGCTATCAAATGGACACAATAGAAAGAATAGGTCGCAGATTCAGACACAAATCACAGATCTGATAAAATCACATACTTGACATTTGCCATTTGACATTTTTCAAAGACGGTATCTTTTTTGTCACACTATCATTACTCCTTACAATTCCTATAAAAAATCCTATAGTTCATATTCATGTCTGGAAAACAAAATCATCCCGACAGGGGCTCGGTACAAGGGGCCTTTTCTCAGTAAAATTATTTCCTTAGACAGCTGGTCTGATTAATATGAACTAAGGCAAATTTAACACAATCCTACATGCAAACATGGGTGTATCAGCACAATTTACTGGTGTGTTCCCAAACAAGGAAGTTCTCCGTAAATTAATTTGTTCACAACCACACCATTTCTGAGAAACTTTAAAATGTAATTGACTTAAAAATGCACTAGACGACCAACTCTCATTTAAAGTTAACCTCTGTCATGATCCTCTAGATATTAAGAAGCCCTAAATACTCAAGCATTTTATGCTTGATTGCACTGAACTATCTCAATAAATTTGCAAATATTTGTATCATTGCTTATTCTCAGTGCGTGTGAAAGCTTTTTGTGATTTCTTACTCACTTGCTACACCAGGCCTTGTTGTTAATCTGTCTGCTGTCTACTACCCCTCACACAGCTTTCCTGTTCTTCTAAGTCACATGTTATCTCAGGGTGTATATTTCTGAGTTCTCTGATCATAGAGCAGTGGTTATTGAAATGTGGTGTTTAATCTATTACAACTTTCTTTTGTTTCACCAATTTCTTTCATTCTAATCTGGTATGGGCACCACTGAAAGGGATGATGAGATTATTAGTTAAGCGTGATTGTTTGGAATTATCGTACCTTTTTATTGGTCTTGCTTCAACATTGGCTTTTGTATATCATCACGTCTGCAATGCCAGCCATCCTGTCGTACCTGTGTTCTGCTAGAAGAGTGTTTGCTACATAACTCTTACTATTCTGATTTAGACATCCATACATACAGTACACCTGAACAAACACCGGTCTGTCACCTTAGACAAGCCTACAGTATGGAGGGTATGACTGACTGACAGACTGTCAGTGTTACTACAGAAATGTCTTATACCGGTATCTTTGAATACTCAAGTATTTTTCTTTGAGTACCTTCTTATGGGAATAAAGAAATAAAACAAACTACAGTTTGATTTGCATCTCAACTTCCATTTAAGAGCACTCTGGTTTCAGCCTAGTGTTGGACTAGTGTTAAAGACTCGCCTTAGAGAAAAATCAACTTGTCTGTGCTCAGTTTCAGAAGCCCAAATGGAGCCGATATGCTGTGTGGCACTGAGTTGGTAGTCTCCATTACAGTGAAGTAATGAAAGGCTTATCTGGGGGTCTGTTGGCTGTATTGATCTGAGCAGTGCTTGCTTCAGTTGAACACCCTGGGAGCACAAGTTCTGTAAGGCTGAGAGAATTCCCTGTCTCACATCTGCTGTGCTGGACTGAGCCATCACACCATTGCTCTTTTGCCCTCTGTTTGCCTTGCTTTGTCCCTCCATTTGTCTCCTCTTCTCGTTTGCGCTCCTCTTTTCCTCTTTCTTTTTTGGCTTGACAGAGCGTCAGATACATGCTAAATGAAAACATTTCCCTTTGATTTTAGGTGAACATGAATTTCATTGTTTGCTTTGTATACTTGATTCCCAAATTTTACAGTAGTGTGAGCAGAATTCAATAAAAATGACGAGCAAAGATTAAATGCAAAACCTCTGAACACATATTTATCCTGACTAGCGATAACTGGCATGTTGGGCTTCATGATCATGTAAATCAAGCTTTGAACAACTAATTCAATGCTTCTCAAGATTTTTAACACATGAAAGAACTTATGTAAAAAGGTGAGCACTATGTTACATCAAAGGGCAAAAAATGCATAATTTAAATAATAGAGCATGGCATTGTGTTTGTGCAAATTAATTGCCATCCCTTACCAGTTTATTTGTACAAAATTGTGCTGCATTAATTGGATTATAAAATCTCTCTGGCGTTCATAAAATCTTATAGGTTGTTAAAAATGAACAAACCATTCATTCATTTTTGGATCTCATAAATCTCATAAACTTGTATTGAAATTGGCCTTGTATATTTTTAATCGATCTTGCAGTGTATGTATACAGAAATGTATCTCGATTATTTTTTTCATTGGGCTTAATGTCTGGAAATACTCAATAAAGGGGTGTATATTGTGCCAGGCCTGTTTGGGCTGCTAATCGGAGTCGGGAGTGGTCAGAGAGCCTGACGAGGCAGAAGTGCTCTCATCTGAGGCCCATGTTAAATGCTCTGTAGAATAAACCAACAAAAAACGTTTGCATGTCGTGATGGTATATGATTGTTGAGTAGGATCTTCTCTGCTAAGCATGTCTACCGTATTTGTGCTAGGTTAAAGTAAATCTAATACACTTTTTCAAAAACTGAGTTTGAGTTCAAATGATCTTTTCATTCATTCTCAAAGGGCTGACATCCCCCACCACATACATGTACTGAAGCAGGCCCAGTAGACACCATAAGATAAATAGATGAACACACACACACACACACACACACACACACGGTGGATTGGAAAGACACAGCATCGCCTGGCTGGAGCATGCACTGCATGTGCACAACACAGCAGATATTATTTCACTGGCCACATGAATCATGGCTGTTCAGGTTAGCAGACGCTGTGAAAGGGCCTCCACCCTCTGAGGTAATAAACGACAGGGCTGGGAGAACGGGGCTTAGACCATATCACCTTTGTGAGGACACCGCAACAAAGTGATAAGCACTCGACTTGCCGTGCTCTGACTTCTGAGAGAATGTGAGAGTGAGCAGCAAACTCTTAGCTCTCAGGTTTTCTTTTCTCTCTTTTTTTCTGTCCACGGGAACGAGTGCTTCTGAGTACTTTTTTTTTCCAGGGAGGAGGACTCAGAAGGCGTGTATGAATTTTTAGAAGAACATAGATAAAAGCTATTTGCTGGGGAAGTTGTTTATGTTTCCCAAGTTTGGGGGAAAATAAAAGTGGTTGAGGCTGAGCGATTAGCGATTCAGAGGGAGCGGAGTGTCTCAGGATGTTTCCCTAAAGATTTCAGCACTTTAGCAAAGCACTCCACCTACCCCCTGTCAGACATACACAGACACACAGATACAAACACACTCACATCCCCTGCCTTTTTGTCCCGCATTTTTTTCTCTGTATATTTCATGAGAATTGTCTTTGTCACAAAGACTGTGTTACACATCTTATCACAGACGTTTGATTGCGAGGAAGGATGAAATTGTAATTCCAAAGGTATATTTTAGATCCCACCCTGACATACTTTGTGCTGTTATATGGCCATTGTTTTATTGTTATTGCTGTAGGATTGTGAAGGGAACTGGTTATTGTAACTTGAAAAATGGTGACGAATGGGCCACCACAGCAGAGTGCAAGAGTTAGAGCCATATGGGGAGGTGCTCTTTTATTGGGTGTCTGTAAACTGCTTCACAGCCTGAAGACAATCAGAGTGCTCCTCCATAATTCATGAAGATACCTTATTTCAGTGGCATATAAGCACCTTTAAAAGGCACATTTCTAACCGTCCTCCATTCTTTCATTAGCTTCCTTGGTCTTTATCCTCTTTCAGTAAAAAAAAAACTAAAAAACTTTTTGTAGCCCCCGTGTCATTGCCCACATTTTTTTATTATCAGAACTTACATTAGGATAGAATGGAACTTCTGGAAAGAGTGCCTTGTACATGAGGTCTATGCAAGTTTTTCTAAATTCATTTATGACATGGCCAAACTATTTCTAATAAAAAGAGAAGGCAACATTTGTTTTGTTTTTTGTTAATTAAATTAAATTAAAGTTAAGTTAAGTTATATTTTATTAGTCCTGTAGAAAATGAGTTCTCTGCATTTTACCCATCCGGTAGTACACACATTCATACACACACACACACACACTCAGAGCAGTGAGCTCATTAGGAGCACACCCACAGCACACATACACACCCGAAGCAGTGGGCAGCCCTTAATCCGGCACTAGGGGAGCAGGTGGGGGTTAGGTGCCTTGCTCAAGGGCACCTCATCCGTGGATGTGGGAGAGCGTTGTTCAATGACTCCTCCCCCACCCAAATTTTTACTACCTAGGGATCGAACCAGCCACCCTTCGGTCAGAAGTCCGATTCCCTAACAAGTAGGCCACGGATGCTTTGTCACGGATGATTAGTCTTTAATCAAATTTTAGAACTGGTACACTAGTCTTGACTCTGAAACTGAAACCTGTCCTTTCCTTTATGAACATGACGGCTGATGGGAAGACGGGCTTCTGTGCCATTCCTACTTGAAGATTGTGTTTAAGAATGCAAGTTTTAATGTAAAGTAAAAGTTTCCATTCATTGCCGTATATAAGACATACCTTCATGAGCCATTTCTTAACAATAAGTACCCTGGATAGATTGCAAATATAATCAGCACCAAAGTCCAAACCTGGCAGTGCTCAGGAGCTTGTGATTGTTGCTCATGTATGACTGTACCCATCACACCAGAGGTACTCCGCTGGTGGAAAATTGAACCCCTAAATAAATTTGTTCCTGAAGCAGGATTAGGCTCACCCTTTTCCCACTTTTAATGAGGCTGGATCAATGGAGCATTTCACCCGTCTAAATCCCCATTGGTTCAGTGGAAACCATTACTTCCAACTTAAAATCCGCCAGCCTATTAGCAGGGAGCCGGTGAGCTGCAATCAGGAAGCAGAGGAGCCTTGATATGAGTGGAGACATCCCTGACTGCATGAGCTGGCCCTCTCACCACCACACTCTTTCTTACTGATTGTTGTGCTTTCTCTCTCTCTCTCTCTTTCTCTATCTATCTATCTCTCTCTCCCTTCCTCCCGCTCGCCCACCTACTCTCTGTTCACTCTCATTTTCCTCTCACTTTTTTGTTCTCTCTCCTCGCTTTCCTCCCTCAGACATTCTCATTCTTTTTACTGATTTCCTGTGGATTGTAGGCACACCGCTCACCTTGTGCACTCATTTAATTTTTAAAATGTATGTGTTCTGTGAATGTGATTGCTCAGACACACACACACACACACACACGCACACAGACACACAAACAAGGACAAAAACAATGACACACACTTAAGCTAACACAACAGAGTGGCACTTCTACCCTAGCGTTTGGACCACAGGAAAAATGAAGTGATTGCTAATTGTTGTATTTCATTGTTGATTTTGTTGATCCATTTGTTCACTGAAGTGCTCCTGAATTTAGAAGCCGAGTTGCAAAACAAAAAAGATCTCAACAAGGCAATACCATTAACCTGTGCTGTGCTGTGCTATCTTGGCTTCCTTGTTGTATTGCAATTGAATAAACACATACACACATATACACACAAACTCATACCCACACACACACACACTTACAGAGGAGGATAGGGAAAGGCACTACTGTAAACGCATCCCCTTTTGCAGAATGCCAAATCTGACAGCAATTTGTTTATCAATAAAACAAATTTGCCTACCGTTACACTCCAGGGCCATACAAGCTACTTTAGTTTTATTATGTACGTTTTTTATAACAAGCTCCTGCTGTACAGGAATATGTACTTGATGGAAAGACGACAGAGTAGTAGTTGGAGCAGCTGAAGGTGAGGCTGAAATTTCAACGGAAATGCCTACCAGCTGTTGTGATAGATTTCCTCCAAATTCTTTTTGGTTGTAGCTACCAAACCTAGGTTCAACACCAGATTCTGCATTGCATTGTCAAACTTGAAATAACAAGAAGCTACTGACAACGGCAATGTCAATGGAGAAAAAGTGCTTTCTGGTATTCTGCGTTTTTTGGAGTACACAATATGTATTCATCATTTGGTCAATGTCCCCTGATCCCTGCCAAGACTTGGTTCCCCAGTAGCAATGGATATTAGGGAGGGAAGTGAACCCCCATGTAAATTATCAATCCCAGAAACCTGTGAAACTCTTCTGGGGTCTTTGTCCCATGCCCCTGCACTGTTTGCATACGATGGCCTACTAAGCTCCCATTCCTTCCGGTTGGTAAAACCACATATGCCTGGGTCAACAATGTGAGTAAAAAAGAACATAACAAGTCTATTTCACACAGTTTTTTAGTCTGCACCATCCTACGCACGGCACATAAATCTATACCTTCTTCCTCCATCCCCTCATGGTCTTCAGCATTGTGAGCGCAAGCTCATGAGCAGTCAGCTACCTCTTCAGGCTTGCGAGAAGGTCTGTGTAGGTCTTGTCATCCTCCATCTGAAACAAGAGCGAAATCATACAAATACCTTTATTAATGTAAAAAATAAAATCACAAAACTACAGATTTGTGCATGTATGCACACAAAAGAAGAGGTAGCCTAAACTATTGAAGCATCCTCAGAATTTACTCGAAAAATTTCTAAGTAGGCCTATGAAAAGTCATTGTATTACACATGGGTTTAGCTACCCTAAATCTGATTGCCTGGCTGGCATCAAGATAAAGACAGATTACATTTCACCTAGTAACAAACTGCTGAAATGCAATAATGACATTTCTGACAGAATATGTGATTTCACATCATGTTTTCTATAACTAAATATTGAGAGGAGTTGTGCTTCATCTATTTCAAGTCATGCCATCTTAGAAAATGTTGAGACAAGCACGTCTGATGTTTGTCATTTAGAAGTTAGCAAGCTAAAATAGTTCACTACAGACTGCACTACAGATAACAACCGGGGGAAAGGCAATAAGTTAATTACATTTCTGACAGAATATGTGATTTCACATCTTATTTTCTACAACTAACGTTACATATTGAGAGGAGTAAAAATATCGCTCAACTTATTTCATGTAAGAGAACACTGTCTTGCCAATATAATGATTACCTAACAAGCAAATTGGTACTAGAAAACAAACTTACCTACAGGTTATATACTAACAGGTTTTTAAATGAAACTGTCAAATATACAGTCAAAAATAACTGACATCAAAAGCAAACGATAATATTGCAAGCAGTTCAGAATTATACAGTTAGCTAAAGTTACGTGACGATGCACTAGCGCCCCGCTAAGCCATAATGATGAGAAAGCATATTACTGTCAAATAACATGATTTAAGGACTTCAAATTAAGATAAACCATAACTAGAACCGATGTAAAAACAATATTACCTCAGTTTATCCAGCTGTGTGGTTTCCAGTCGAGGTAAACTCCAACTTAAGTGCAGGTGGCATCCGGCTGTCCACGTCAAATGCACCGACTCAAGTGAAAATATTTTTTCAAGACTCATCTTCAAGTATCCAAAACATTTCGCGCCATAAACCCCATTAACCAATCATATCAAATTGAAGCTTATGTTGTCAGCATTACGGGGAAGATTTCAGAAATAAAATCAGTCATTGGACAGCTGAGATATTAGACGATTGGCCATCGTTACTTTTGTAACGAAATTAGAACGGTCGGGCTCGTAAGGGTTAACCTGTGCTGTGCTGTGCTATCTTGGCTTCCTTGTTGTATTGCAATTGACGGATATTATATTTTGTTGTGTGTTCCAACAGAGGGAAGCTTCCGTGTGCAGAGGCCCTACCTAACATCACTGCTGGTTCAGTCCATCTCTGCAGGTCTGGCCAAAGAGATTATGTCTGCACCCACTATGGGTGAGGGACATCCCTGTACCCCGCTGGCTATGCAGTCTGCCTCAGGTAAATGTATTCTTCTCTGCAGGATACAACATTTGGGTGCTGCGGAAGACGCCCCACATACTGTAACACACACACACACACACACACACACTTCCACACATCTCTACACCCCATCACCTCAGCATGACCGTAACCTCAAGGTTGGTGTCGGTGTCCAGCACCTTTTTTTATGGCCGGGAGCTCTGAAGTCCTGCTGTGTTCAAACAGGGCTGACACCTCCTCCACACCCCTCTCTGCCAGAACAGCCCTCAGCTAGCTGTGGCCCAAACTGGGAAACACCGCTTCCTCTCTGTCCGAAAGAGAGGGAGAGAGGGAGAGAGGTCTGGGTCCCTGCCTCTCTGCGTTTGTATGTCTGTGATGCAGAATGGCGCTTTTTAATATGCTATCAAAACACCAACTGCTAGCCCATTGCAGCGTGGCACTGATGTCTCCCCGCTGTGAGAACCACAGACGGCAGGCCCTCTACTTTGAATGAAGGGGCTAGGCGTGCGGTGGGTAAATGAGGGCGCATGATTACCTTGATTTACGTAGGTGTCGTGGGGAGAGTAGTGCGAGGCTAAAAGTAGGTTATTATATTAACTGTGGATTGCAGTGGGCACTCCACATCATCTCTGGGCCACTCTCATCATGGCCGTATATGTCCGAGTCCATTACATGTGTCAGTCAGCGCAGCTCGTGGGGATCCTCTGGAGACTTAATTGAATCCATGAGTGGATGGTGGGTCAGGCGCGCACTAGCGCTGCTCCCTGTGGTGATGACTGTGAGGGGTCAGATTTAACAAGTAACGTGGTCACTGCCCCTCCTGAAAAAAAAGAGAGGTGTGTCATCAGCTCCATAAAAGTGACAAATTCAAGAGGTGCTCATTGGTACATAATTAGATTTAAATAGCAATGCTTGCGTAAGAGGCCATCGTTCAAGTGGAATGATGTTTTTAATTTAATGATAAAAAGCTGTAATGTGCAGTGGTGGTCTGTATGTGTAATCTCTTATATTGCCTGCTACTGCAGTGACCTACATTGTATAATGCCCTTGTTGCAAATTTTGCAAACTGGCAGGCAATTTATCACCAGAGTGACACCCCTCGACTGTCCAATAGTTTGACACTAATTATTTTGTAAATGTTTGTGGGATCTGTTTTTTCTTAATGTAGGCTACTCCCATAAGGAGTCTTGGTTATTATGACCGCCGCACAGCGAAGCGGCGGTCATATAGGTTTAGTCAGATTTTTTTTTTTTTTTTTTTTTTTCTTTTTCGCATGTCCAAATTTCCGTCAATGATTCCCGGGACACTGAAAGACCGGGGTAGAAGAAACTTGGTGGGCATGTAACCCCGTATGGATAGCATGGAACCATCGTTTTTCGTTTTGATCTGTAGCCCCCCGCTGGACTGCACCCCCCGAAAGGAGGGTAGGGCAGACATAGTTTTCTGTGAATATCTCGAGAACCATAAGGTTTAGGAGGACCATTTTTTTTTCGTATGTTGATCTCAAGGGGCCATGTCAACCCATTTCATAACCACTCATTTCATGTATAGCGCCACCTAGTTAAACACAAAAAAGTAAAAATGAGGTGTTCATTCGCAGGTATCTGTGACCTAACATAGTCAAAACTGCACGAAATTGGAAGTGTAGGATCATTATGACACCCTCTGAATGCACGCCAAGTTTCGTGGAATTCCGTTCATGGGGGGCCACACAATAAATTAATTTATGTTACTATACACCAACTGGCCTGTAGGTGGTCGGAGACAGTTTTCTGTGAATATCTCGAGAACCGTAGGGCCTAGGAGGTCCACCTTTTTTTTGTATGTTGGTCTTAAGGGGGCATGTCAACCCATCCCATTACCACTTATTTCATGTATAGCGCCACCTAGTTAAAAATTAAAAAGCAAAATATTAGGTGTTTTCATCACAATATCTCTGGCTGACATGGTCAAAACTGCACGAAATTGAAAGTATAGGATCATTATGACACCCTCCGAATGCATGCCAAGTTTTGTGAACTTTCGTTCATGGGGGGCCTTACAATAAAATAATGTATGTGTACATTTAGTGACCGTACACCAACAAGATTCCCGGGACACTGAAAGACCGGGGTACACGAAACTTGCTGGGCATGTAACCCCACATGGATAGCATGGAACCGTCGTTTTTCGTTTTGATCTGTAGCCCCCCCCCGCTGTACTGGACCCCCCGAAAGGAGGGTAGGGCAGACACAGTTTTCTGTGAATATCTTGAGAACCGTAGGGCCTAGGATGACCAATTTTTTTCTGTATGTTTGCATCCAGGGGTCATGTCAACCCATTTCATGTGCACACATGTGCATAAACAGATACAAACGCACACACATACATTCACAGTAATCACACGTATGACACATACTCACACAGTAGACATATGTACGCATGCATGCACATGCACAAACACACATACCCAGGCAAACACACAAGCACGCACACACACACACACACACACACACACACCCACACACATAAACATAAACGTGTACACGCACACATGCACACAATTCAAGAATTTCTCAGAATTATGAACAGGCAAGATGGGGGTGGTTGTATAAAATAAATTTTACATGTGAAATCTATGAACTAATCATGTTTTGGTACTTGTTGTCTAGCAGATACCAGTGAGAGGCTAATGCAATTTAGTGAGACAGTTAGAATCATATAGGCCTTTCAGCGTGATTTATTTTTGTGGAAAAAATGTGCTGGACTGGGCGGCGGTCATATTTTGTACCGCTCTGCGGTACATCTAGTTAACATTCTGAATTAAGGTCTGTCCTGGCCTACTTGCTTTCCATAAAGGACATGAAGCTAAATCATGATTGTATAAAAACCACTTGCATGGAGGTTGAGTTGAAGATTAAAAACATACAAACCACAATTTTACATCCATCAAAGAGAGTATGTGCCCATCCTAGAAGTTTCAACAGGTAAAGGGTAAACAGTGACAGCAAAATAAAAATCACACAATAGAATAAAACCACGTCAACATAGATGGACCAATGGCTTTATGTTGGAATTCCACTTTTGCATCCTGTGCCACAACGCATTAAAGTATGCACGGCTAGTCTGACATACACAGCAGCAGGACTTCACACATGCTCTCAAATTTAAATTTAGAACACAATGAGTCCAACATCAGCCATGAATTCTTTGTTGGATATGTTGCATTATGTAAGTCGATTGCTAGATCATAATAGCTATGATTGTAATTGTTTTTCTTCTGTGAATGAAAGCATTGTGGTTTCTTTTGTATTTGACCGTTGGGATACCTCTTGTATACAAACAGTGTTGATGAGGGATAATTTTGGATGAGGCTTGTAAGATGTCATGATGTTGTCTTAAAGGACAGGTGTTTGTTTGAGGAAGATTTGTGTGCGTGCAAGCACTGAGAGCCACACTTTGCAGCTCGACACGGCCCTCTTCTGGTGTTGTGCTTATGCGGGCATCTGTTTCAGGCTTTTTAATGGGGGTATTAAGCTCTAATTCCTGCTATTGACTGAAAATCCCCTCTTATCTGTGCATCGTCACCCAGGAGACCAGCAAGATTGCTGCAGTGCCGTTGTCTCGCCTTGATAGACAGTGCAGGATTTGGGCTCAAGCGACAAAGTGAGGGAAAATGGGCTTTGAGTCAAATCCCTTTGCCAAAGTTCCCTAAAAGAAGTTAAAGACGGACGCTATCAGGGTGATTATGAGGCAAGCGGCTGCTGTTTGGCCATGCAGTACTACTACTTCAATGGAACAATGCCAGTGTTTTAGAGGGAGCTTGTGAATGTCCTAGTGATCAGGTCATGGACTAGTACATAAACGGTGTCTGTTTGAATACATTTGTGCGTATTAGAGCGACAGAATGCTCTGTTTGCCTGTTGAAAATGTTAGTAATGTGCGCGTTAGTGTGTCTTTAGATGATGCCGGTAAATTGGATATTAGACAAAAGATTGGACATTTCACCAAGCAACTCGCTAGTGGAGGCTCTTAGCATTGGTCATTCGATAGAATAATGTTTATTTTTATTTTAGTACATCGTATATTTTTGTTGTAAACTTGTCTCTGTGAGCCCTGGGGGATCTTTTGAGGTCAGCTCTGTAACCTTTCACTCTCTACCCCCGTCTCTCAGTCTGCTTGGATCAGCAAACATGTAATGCCCCGTAACTCCTGAGCACTGACCAGAACTGCCTCCTGACCCTGATGCACAGCAATCAATGTGATCAAAATATCAGTAACCAGAACTGCATCGATTGCAGACCGGAGGGGATGAGGCCCAATTGTCCCTGTCTTCCCCAGGCCCTCTTAGCCCCCCACCCGTCCCCCCCATCCCCATCCCCACCTAGCCAAACCCATCCAACCGTGAGTTGCAATGTTCCATTAGCTCGATCAAATCTGGATGGCTAGTAATCTGTGCTCTATCGATTGTGGGTGAAGCACTGACCACTCCAGAGGTTTCAAATAATTTGTTTCTATCTGTTCTCGTGCTGGTTTTTTTCTTTTTCTTTTTTTATGCTTTTGCCTTTTTTTCTCGTCCACTTTGAATTAAGGCTCTCTGTAAGGCACCGGTATTCTCTAATTTCCAATTCCCACTGTTGAATTGAGCCAAGGTGCTGAGGTGCAGAGGCGCCCTACGTGTTGCCTGTGTGGAAATAGACACCGGTGAAATAGCCAGCCCGCACCACCCATCCACCCACCCACATTGCCGTGGCAGATAATGTATTGTTCACGCCTTTGTCAGGAGGAGCTCCATGGCCCACCATGTGTCGTATTAAATGATCTCTCATTCATTGCGCTGTGTATTTGTCCCACCCTGGCCATTTTCATCTCATCTTAGACCGTTAAAAAGAGAAAAAAAATAGAATTCAATACCGAAGAGAGCGGGAGGCCAGACGAATTCCGATTTTCTGTGAGGCGCTGGCTCTCTTCTGTACGGGCGCTCTGGGGTCCCCACGGGCCCCAGGCTGAATGCTTTAAGTATAATAAATTGTCCACGGAGTAACTGCGTAGGAGCAGAACACTATGTGAAATAACTTTATAAAAACACTCTGGCTTTAATTACAATGGTATTGATTGCTGTGCAGGTAGACCAGTCGGTATCAGTCTCATTCTCTGTGCCTTCCCCATTGCTTGATTAAGGTTGAGGTGAAAAAGAAAAAGCACAGATATTGCTTCTATCTTAAGCTTGATTTGTAGAAAATGCATTTAATTAATTGGCAGCTGTTCCTGATAGATGTATCAAAGGGTTTGCAACAAAACACAAGCGATTCTGTGCTGTTTACCTCTGCTGTGCACGGCAATTGACATGGTTGCCACTTTCAGATTGCTTTTGAATTGAGTGGATCAGCTTAACAGGAATATTTTTCCAGGTCCAAATTTTAAAACGAATGTAATGAAATGGGGATTCTCTGTATGGATTAAAAATGGTGACAGACCATATCTTGGCTTTGGTTGTGTGGTAATCTGTTTCACTTGTAATTCTGGTTTGAATTTCATAAAGAAATCTAACACTATGAATGCAAGTATTACTTGTTTCTATTAAGTTACTAAGCCTAGGAATGGATGTACCTATTTATTTGAAAATAAGGCTGCAAGTTATTTGGTCTATAAAACTGTCACTCATGAATTACTCTTCAAGGACAATAGTTTAACATAGTCAACTGCTGGTTGTTTTAGCTATAAATTAAAACAAAGTCTTCTGTCATTAAACAAATATTTGCCCTAGGCAATTAATCCTATTAAAGGAAATGTTCCACTTTTTTTATTTATTTCTTATTTGCAGCTGTGTAGTCTGTTGTGATTCCGTGTCTAAAAACAAGGAACTTTGTTGACCTTAGAAAATGCTGCGCTGCCGGATTGTGCTGACAGTGCTTGAGTGAATTGAGAGTGTGAGAGCTCACATTATCTCAAAGGGTGTCGACTTGCCATCCAAAACAGTAAAGAGTACGTAGCAGCCTGAGGTGTCTGAACTTTTCACATGCAAAAGAAAAATATGACAGCAGTGATTTAGGGCTGTATTTTGGGTCACCAGCGCATGGCGTAATATTCGTTATTCACCCGCGGAAAGTTGAATTCGGTATTTTGCACGTTTATTTTTTAAGCATTGCGCCCAGGGGTGTGGCAATTAACAACCTAGGGAGGGGACTCGCGCATTGTCAAAAAATCGCTATCATACACCACCTAAACCTGGTCAGAAGTCAATGGCGAGTTGTTCATATGCTATTTTAAGAGCGCATGTCAACAGTCATATTGGCAGGTGCACGCACCATCCTTCTATCATTCATGAACGCTCACCAGCGCACGTCCATGCAAAGCATTAAATTGCACGATTACAATGGGAAACATAATTAGAATAAAGATATTAGAAATACTGTACATCTCATGATGAGTAGTTATTCACCATCATTTGCAAATTGGTAATGACGGTTAAAAGTGATTAGGGGAGAGGCGAGAGACACGTATGGAGCACAGCTGAAGACGCACTGTCACGAGATATAAGCAACTCCTCTGCAGGATAAATGTTGTTTTATTCAGTCATTTGAGCAACATTAGGGTAAGTGTTGCTTTTTCCAGCCTATGTTTTCGATGGTAACCCATTGTCAGTCAAAGGTGAAAGTAACTGCATATAACTGTCTTGTCGTTGATTGACTCCTTAGTGAAGTTAGTTTCACTTTGCCAATGAGTTCAAATAATAGACGAGTGCAAATGCGTGAAGGCTATGCTAGGTTTTAGTAAAGCATGGTTTAAGAATGACTATTCCATATGGTCTCGCAAGCAGCCTCCTTCAAATGCGCCGTTAAATGCCAAAATACCGATGCATTTATTTGACATATCGCGCGTTGCGCCGTTAAAGGGAATGACAGATGTCATTCTCATTGGTTTAAAATGATGTTACGCCCCAAACACACCCATATGACTGATTAAAAGACCTAGGAACACCTTGTTACGCCATGCGCTCCACTTTTGAGAACGAAACCCCTCCCAATGTGAACTGGACATCCTACTAAATTTGAATAGACTTTTGACGAGTGACCATGCACTTTAGAATGTCATGATAGGGCCCATAATGTCTCACGTTGAACGGTATATCAGCAAACTGTACATGTGTATTGCTGCATATCTGCTGTCTGTGCATGCTGTATAGTGGATGAGTGTAAGTGTATTATCTGTAATATCACCTGAGCAGCGAAGCTTTTAAAAACCACTGCAGAGCTGTGTGTACATCCTTTGCTCTTTATCCAAAGTCATTTGTGCTTTTGTCAAAAGTGATAAATGAGATCCGGTGCCCTGCTAGACGGCCCCTGATTTTTTTTTACAAAATGAAATTACTTGGAGGCAAAAAGGCTCTGTATCAATGAACCGTGGTTACAGGGTCCCCCCTATTTGTGTCCATGAAGCTTACATCTTCAGTGGCAACTTCATCTTTATTTCCCTGTGATATTTGCACCGCGGCAAGCTAATAAAAAAGTCAGTGTCTGCGTGCTACACCCCAAGGCCAGAACATCTGCCCGCTACCCGGCTTCTCTCTTAAAAAGGAATTTTCAATTCTGCTTTCGCCTTCAACCTGGAGAGAGCCTACATCCTCTTCACTGACGCTCTGTTTGAACTGGGGAATCACACCCTCCATGTGCAGTGTCGCAGGAGTGGGGGCTGGATGACTAGGGATGAGAGGGAGAGAGAGAGAGAGAGAGAGAGAGAGAGAGTAGGAGAGAGGGGGAATGCAGGGGAGTGGATGAAGATGGGGAAATTCCTATGGGATACGGGGTTTACTTTCATCCACTGTGGTATTGATGATGAATATTGATTTCAGTATGCATGATTAATACTCACGTTCGCTGTCTGACCACCAATAATTAGCAAGACTCGGAGAAAAGGAGAGAGAGACTGTGCATGTGTGCATTTGAGCGTGTCTGTATCTGTGTGTGTGTGTGTGTGTGTGTGTGTGTGTGTGTGTGTGTGTGTGTGTGTGTGTAGAGAGAGAGAGAGAGCAGGGAGCGGGGATTGATTGGCATGCATAGTGTCTGTGTTTGTATTCTCATCAAGTGCATCCAGTGTGTCTGTTCTTCCCCCCTGCCCATCTTATCTGCAGGGAAAGTCACGGCTGTTTGGTCTTTTAATCTGCCCCCTTCATTTCCATCAAGCCCTCCTCGAATCCTGTGCCTGTTACGGAGGTATTTTCAGCAGTTGCTCTTGTGTGTGCATTGCTGTTGTGGAGAAGGAGGTGGCTGTGATGAGTGGAGCGAATCGAAGCTCACAGGCTGAGGAGATTGTCTTTTGTCATTCTTTTTCTGTCTCTCTTCTGTCTCCGTCTTCTCACTATCTGTTCCTCTGTTGTTGTTATTATTAAAAAAAAAAAACTTGTCTTACAGTAAATATTTGGGAATAAGTGGTCAATAGTACATGCCTTTTCATTAGATAGGTTATGCTAAACAAATGTGTTCTGTTTCATAAGAGAAAAATTAAAAAAAAAAAATCTGAGGTCTTTCATTGTGGTTGAATTGATTTAAATGTCATTCCTTGCCAGTGCTTTCAATAAAGCATTGGTGTTCTCAAAGCTTGTCTCCTGTATGAGGCCTCTTGGTGGAACTCTGCTTTTGAGGGAAGAAGTGGCATCAGTGTCGATTGGGAGCTCTTGAGGGGGACACAAGGTTTATATCGATCACTGTGTTGTGTGCAGACTGAGCAGTCATAGAGCCCTGTGTGTTTACCTCTCAGGGCTGCTCTTGACCAGCGTGCTCTCTTAGAGAGAGGAAGAGGCAAGGAGGCCCACCCAGCCAAAGCCACCGCTATGACGCTCTAGTCATGGGATGAATGGCATTACTGTTTTGCATCTCGTTACACAGACTACTAAATGCAAATTGCCAGTGCTGTTCTATGTCACTGAGAATAAGTCCCCATCTGGTGCTGCTATAAGGGCTCATCTGTTACTTACATTAATTACATATAGTGATAGTATACTTATCGTGTCTACTTATACTGAATTGACATTGAGGATGTTACTGTCGAACTAATTACTTGGTTTTTTTGTATTGGGTCAAATAAATATGTGGTAAACCCATTCCCTGTTAGAGTTTGACTGTTTGGCTGATGCAAATGGCAATCTCAGTTGTATGTTTCAGCAGATAAAGTATCCTATGCTTTTCAACACATGGTGTTCACAGGATGTGAAAGAAGACTGAAAAAAATCTTGATGCCATTTTGAAATGTTAATTTTTAGGCCACTAGCCTGCTATTTGTCTTCTTTCATCTTTCCCGCTCTGAATTTGCTGTTCATGTTCTGTAATGTCCAATAAGATGTTCTTCATAATGATGGTGTGTTGATTGATGTCACTGACACTTACTCTTGAGTAATTTTACTTATGATTGTTCATATCCTTGCATGGGAAGAAGCAATAAAAGATGAATGCTTGTTTTGTTTTGAATAGCCATAGAACAATTGTCACTTACAATGTTGTTGTTTTTATGCTCACTTCTCCAAACATGATTTATTTCATTCTCTGCAAAAGTACCAAGGACATATTTCCTAAGTACATTTTGATAGATTCTAATGTCTGCTGTCCTTTAAGAAAAATGAAAAGGTTTTGTTATGCATTGAGTGCTGCATTTAATCTCTGTTTCACACATTCAAACGTTTGTCTTGCAGACAAAAGAATAATCACATTAAATGTCACGACCCAAGCATCATACAGGACAATTCACAATGTCATTGGCTATCTGAAAGGAAGGATTAATCCAGGTAGGAGACTCTTGACACAAAAATTTTACATGAATAAGCAGGGCAGAGAGGGGCTGGCTTAGTTAGTCAACATACTGACACAATAATCTTGGTCAGTATTTCACTATACAAAATAAAAAAGGTTAAAACATATAGTGTGTGACTGGTGCACAGGGGCATCAATGGATTTTTGTATATTTGGTTATGATAACTTTGCCTGTATGAAAGGACGTTCTTCTAAACGTAATTCTGAAAAACAGTAGCCTATGTGTATACTGCTGTTGCACAAAGATGTCTGATTAAATGGGTTGTTTTCAGTTGTAGTTTATTCATCCATGATTGACAGTTGAAAAAAGAGCCGGATCTGAGCTAAGACAGATCCTCTCAATTACATGGTTTTAACTACCCATTTGACTGAGGAAAAATAAAACTGAAGGATCACTTTTCTTTACAGGCTGTTGTTTTAAAGCTGTTTTCACATTCAGATGCACTCATTCATTGCTTACTTGGTAGGAATGCAAATCCCCCTCTTCCATTTTGCACTCTTCCAGGATTGAAAACATATTTACAACAATCTCATGAAACACAAATTGCAGTCGCATTATGCCATATAATTTCTTTAATGTCCTTTACTGGTTTAAATGTAACCACATTTTCTATACTTCTTATTGATTGTTACTCTGCTGTCTCATTTCTAGTTTATTTTCCATTTATTAATGTTCTGAAGTACATGAACCCAGTGAAATATCAAGACGAGTGAATGTGCAGGTGTATGGATATGGTCTTCGTGTATGTGATAGAATAAATAGACATATGGAATGGTTAGCTAGAGCTTGTTTTGTAATGGAAATCCAATACAAGTAAAGTTTAGTTCAAATGCCCAAGTGGACCCAGACCTTCGCTAACGACAAACTGTCCTTTTAAAACAATGTTGGTGCACTACTGCGCAAACGCAGGGCAGTTAGCTGCTGCAAATGGGCTTTTAATTACCGGCTAGCTCTGGCCTCTTGTGGATGATTTAATCAATGTCCCTGATGCAGTGGTGGTCCTTAATCTTTCCTCCTTCTCCTCCTCCTCCTCCACACCTCTTGCCAGAATGTCTACCTGTTTAAACACTCCTAAAATTACCCCACAGATTTACCGCCTGCTATTAGTCTGCCATAATTTGCTGCTAAACTTATTCTATGGACCACAAATCTTTTGAGGGAACTTTTCCCTCTTTGCTGCTTTACCAGATGTTAGATTTTAATGCTTGATGCCACATATTGGACATGTGATTCACACCTCATTTCTTATCCAGGTGGCTTTGGATAGGGAGGGGTTAGGTATTTTTCTTTTCATAAAAATGACTGGTGGAGTCAGTGAGTTTTCAGGCCTCAAAAAAATCTCAATGATGTTATTTAAAGATCCCCTGGCCTGAATTGCTAAGAAATTACCAAAAAGGGCAGCTGACTGTGCATGCACGCTTCTCTTGTGTGTTTGTCATTGTTCTTTTCTTCCTACATCACAGATCGATATGTTCTGGTGGGCAGTCGTCATGGCAGCTGGCATGAGGGTTCTGAGGACTGGAGTAGTGGTGCCGCCATCATGACTCAGCTCATTTCCTCTATGATGTCTCAGGCCCATCTGGGCTGGCAGCCAGACCGTACCATCATTTTCACCTCCTGGGGGGGGTCAGCACTTGGTAGCATTGGATCATTTGAGTGGGGGGAGGTAAAGTCAGAAAAGTCCAAATACCCCCTCTGATCTGAGTTTGTGCCTCTTGACTGAGTGGCCTTTGCATAATGTCTTGGTGGAATTGCACATTTAGAATATCCAGATGCATTTGCAAGCACCAAAGGAAAACAGCAGTGTTGTATGTGTTGGTGGGCCAATGAGTTTAATGAGAGGTCACGAGTGTTTATCCACCTGCTTTGTTTACATTGTCAGACAAAAAAAGACACTTGCTCGCTAATATAGCCAACAGGCCATAAGAAATTAGAACAGACAGATGGAAGGCAATAGCTTTTGCTCAGAGTTAATGAAATTGTTTTGTGGCAGGCAATGATGGAAGTGCAATCAAAAGTATCATAATTAACCAGTCAAAAATAGTAATTTGGCTGGGGCATTTCTCAAATAGTCTCAAAATACTGTACACGGGAAAAACAAGGGGCAGCCGTAGCCTACTGGTTAGCACTTCGGACTTGTAACCGGAGGGTTGCCAGTTCGAACCCCGACCAGTAGGCACGGCTGAAGTGCCCTTGAGCAAGGCACCTAACCCCTCTTTGCTCCCCGAGCACCGCTGTTGTTGCAGGCAGCTCACTGCGCTGGGATTAGTGTGTGCTTCACCTCACTGTGTGTTCACTGTGTGCTGAGTGTGTTTCACTAATTCACGGATTGGGAGTCCGTGCAGAGACCAAATTTTCCTCACGGGATCAAAAGAGTATATATACCCAAACTTATACTATACTATACTTATACTATACAAATTATGAAAACTATGATGAAACAGACAAAGGTGAAGATGAAGACCACAGTGATGATAATAATGTTTTAATTGATGATGATGATAATGATGATGATGTTATTATTGGTGATAAGAATGATGATGATGATGATGATGATAAATCTTGCTCTCATCTTGATGCTGTGACACAGGAGAATCGGGTGGTGTTGGAGAGCAGTGCTGTGGCTTACATCAGTCTCTACAGTCCAGTCCGAGTCGGGAGGTCATCTTGTTCCACAGCCTCGCCCTCACTATTTCAACTGGCCTCCGACATCCACAAGGTACCTAACTCTTACATATGTACATATATTTACGTTGAAGTGTCTTGTGCTTAATAGTTATGTGTTTTAAGTTGAAATGTTACAGAGGATACCAGACCATATATTGGGATATAAATCAATATGTAAGCATGCAAGTGTCTGTCAACCAACCTGTTCAATGTGATCTCTAAAAATGGATATACCAGTCATATAAATTACCTCAAGAGCCTGATTTAGATTATCTCAATATCCTGTTGGATTTTCATTTCCCCTCTCTGCTAGCTTTCAGAATTTGTGTAATTGTATGAGGTGACAACGAAGTGGTGAAGAGCTTAACCTATTAAAATGTTGTCAATGAGTCCCCTGGTCTTGGAGCTCCATCTGACAGGAGGATTTTGCAGGTCGGAGTGGGTCATGTGGTTGGTGGTAATGACAGAACACCCCATTATTTTCACTGAAACAACATTTCTGTTCATTAGCCTAAATGCCAGTCCACCTGTGACATTTCAGAGTAATAAAGTAAGTCTTGACCCGTTCAGAGTGCACAGCTGGAGTAGCTCCATAGCAGGATTGCAGATGGAGAAATAGCGTTGCCCACACACACATACGGCCGGTCCCATTTCCTATGACCTTCAGCAGGGTCTTAGCGTGTTAACTTATTGAATCTCCAAAGTCTTAGCAACCTTTTCACAGAACCATGTGATTCCCAGTGGTCTGCGGTCATGTGGAAGTTCTTATTTAGAATTGCCTTCATGAATAACAGATAACATACTCAATGAAGAATATGAGAACTGAGCTGGTAATAAATGGTAGTTTCTGAATCTTTGGAAAGTCACAACATGGCAGAGTCATAACAATTCCAAGCAGTGTAACTAGCACATTATTTGAAACCTCCACCATAAGGTGAACATGACCATCATAAAGAATGCCATGGCTGTTGCCATATAGTGTTAATGGCATTTCCTGACCTAACAGTTATGTTACCATTATAGATCATTGCAGTGACACCCTAGAGTGTCCAGAGCTATGACAACTTTTTAACAGGTCATATAAACTGTTATAAAAAAGACAGAAAGACTTATCTCAAGACACAGGAAGGAATATGTCCTCCAAATGTCTGTGTGGAGTGGGGGGAGAAAGAAAGAGAAAGTTGCTATATGAATGATTTAACATACTGGTGGACGTAGCATAATTATCTTTCATTGTCCCTTTCACTGAATCCTCCTGGCTTTTCAGAGCCGTTTGTCAAAGCACGATTGTCAATGCAGTCACGTTACTCTCAGACAAAAATGTTGGTTTGAAATGGTGAGCCAGCCTTTCATACTGTTCTTCATATGTTCACAGGCTCATATTAATAATATGCCACTGGTACTTTCTTTGTGGTAGGACTTTAATTTTAAGCATCCAATCACATTTTATCATTATAGCCTATTTTCCTGATTCCATAAATCAAATCTATTTCTTCCTGATGTCTGAAAAGTTTAGTATTTTTCAGTAGATCTGTGGTGTCTTATTTTCACTCTGTGGAGAGCCCTGTGCCATTCTCTGCTCTCTATAATTCATCCCCATCATTTTGAGCTCATTTGCAAGCTTCTAATGACTTACGGTAATGGTATCTGGCCTAACTCCCCCTCTTCTCCCAAGCTACAAGACATAAGATGCCCTTATTAGTATGATAATTGAATGAATTCCCATCCAATCAAAGATACAGGGCTCTGTTTGTGTCTGACTTTGGTAATTGCTTTAGAGTAATCAGGTGCTGCAATTTCAGGTGTATGTGAAGGGATTCTCTCCCTCACTCTCTCTTTCTCTCTCTCTCTCTCTCGCTCTCTCTCCCCCCTCCCTCCCTTTGTGTGTGTGCACACTGTAATGCATATTGATTGTCATTATCTTGCACCTGTGTCAATCACACTCAACCTGCCTAAACAAAAGGTGACAGCTTCAGTTTATTTACCCACCCTCAGTCTCAAATTATTGTGTTAATTTTTATTCTGTTGCAATAATTATTTTGTGTAGTGAGCTGCATCTATAAAGCAAACACACATTCCTACTTATGTCTACTGTGTCTATAAGAGCAGACAAGAGACAACAGAGACACATTTAGCTAAAAGTTGAACAAAAAAGCTTTTTTTTTTAAAGTGAACAAATCTATAATCAAATGTCACACTGTTACTGAGCGGAGAATGTGATTCTTAATTGTCGTGAGGAGTGGGAAAAGAACCCTCAGGGCTTTTCCTCTCCCCGCTGCGAGAGCGGCTGATGTCTCTTGATTGTACGTGTAGTTCCCGCAGACTAGCTGGACGGCTCCAATCTCACTATTTATCTTGGGCTGCACTCGGAGGCAGCAGGTAGGCTAAACTGTCTCTAAATTTTGAGACATTTTTAAAGATACAATAAATCACGCCAGTGCAATGCGGGTAATATTTTCCACTTATCTTAGTTTGCAGCTGTCTTCAAAGTAGAGATGCCACTGTGTTGATGTGTTTCGAATGGGTGCTTTGGAACCAATTATAGTAAAACAGACCCTTCTTTGGGGATTACAGGGCCTAGCATACAAAATAAATTGAGAGACTTTTCATCGTTTAATTGGGTATTGTTGCACCCGTGTGTGTGTACAAGTGAGTGTATGTGTGTTTCGGGTCTATTTTAAACCAAGGATTTTGGAGGATTGGTCTTTTCCAGGATGAAAGGAGTACAGTGTCATCCTCATCCATCTAGATGTTTTTTTTTGTCTGCCCAAAAAGGCTCATCATACATTTCAAGCGTGTGTAACCCTCCTGAGTTTTGTTATACTGAGAAAGATGTTGTTTGTTGTTCGATTTACCCCATACGGCGCATGTCCCAGATTAGCTTGGACTTGGCATGTTTCATTTTGCTGCAATTCTCCGTAGAGCACATGTATGTGTGGATGAGGTCCCCCAAGACAAGGTGAAATGTGTCAGTAAGCCCCGAGCTGCCTCCATTTTTCAAGATCCTGAGTCTCGTTACAAATGTCCTGCACCTAATAGGTGTCCCTTGCTAGTTCTGTCCGATAAGGGGAACTAAAACCTGTTAAGCTTTGGTAATCCACTTTAACCCAACATCTATTACCACTAAGGAAGAGATTCTCCCTGTAAATTGATTTTAAATGCACAGTGATGATACTGTGCTGTCTGATGAAAAAAAAAAGAAAAATCTGGGTCACATTGATAAACGCCCTGTTGTACACAGTAGCATTTAGTCCCTTTCGTCCATCCATTTGAACCCCATGCCCATCAAGTATGATTCATCAGGTCTTATTTCAGAGACATATTTGTAGTCACAAATGACTCCTCTGCCAGCGAATAGATCACAGTTTCATTAATAATTGCAATTACAATGGACAGCAGAATGTATTATTTATAATTCATAAATGCCCTCTGAAATATGCATACCGCTACATATATGGCTGTATGTATCTTTAATGACTAAATGGCATAGAGCGAGCACTACTCCCCAGAGGTGGAGGTGCACCAAACACTGGGGGTAGATATCACCATTAGGTCCACATATCCCTCTTCCTGCTCCATGCTCTGCATTAGGACCAGTGAAACTGACCTATATAAGAATTGACAGGCCGACTTGATTATATCCAGATGCCAAATCCATTTAGAGTGGAAAAAGTGGATCCTGTAATCCTCTCAGAAATGGTCAAGTCTGATTAAAAAATGCATACAAGATGGTACACAAGCAAATCTCTGGCTGTGCAGATTGGATTGGAAGTAGCTCACACACAGAAGAAACTTTTTTTTTTTCACTCCACTAAGGTTGTTTTGACCTCAACATAGACATTTCTACATGTCTACACCAGACTTTTCTCCATGGCCTGTTGACAACATAATCACATGTTTACAGCAAACATTGCTTACAGCAAAGAGACCATCTCAAGAAAATGCACCTTTCTTTTTACGTCCTCTTTCCCTTGGTAGTCAGCAATATTTTATAACCTCTTATGGTAGTTGTGGCATAGTCGTATATCTCATAATGTATGTTTTGTTAAGATACATCTATTCAGTACCATCATTTATTATATGTCAAGTCAAGTCAAGTCAGATTTATTTTTAAAGCGCATTTAACATGCACATAGTGCAATCCAAAGCGCTCCACAAACAAGACACATAACAAGACAAAAGATGCCGGATGGAGCGGCGTAGTCGCCAGCGTACCCATGACATCAAGACAAGACAAATACATTTAAAAAATAACAAATACAAAAAATGCCAGACGGAGCGGCGTAGTCGCCAGCGTACCCGTGACACCAAGACAGACAACAAAACAAATAAACAAATAAAAAAAAAGAAAATATATTTTAAAAGGGGAAAAAGTGATGTTAAAATTAGTCCAATTTCCAAACCAGCTGAAAATGTCCAAGGGCAATGATGATCCGTGAAAACTGCGCACAGAGCTGTGTCTTCACAACCGATGCAATGCCAACAAAGTTCTTTAGCAACTGACGGTGAATTCACTGGCAGTCTGGAGATAACGTTAGAAGCTACTGTAGGCCTGCTAGACTGCAGTCTGGAGATGATGGAAGCACAGTCCAAAGTACTGAGCGATCGTGTAGATCCGCAATTCGGTGGACTTAACAGCGACCGTTTGTTGCTCCGTGATAATGCAGCTCTTCACCGTTAACGTTAGTCTGCAGTTGGCAAGGCAGCTCGCAGGTCAGCAACAGCTCGGCGGCCACGGCAGATCTTTCGCAGAGTAGCCTAGGTCCAGCTGTCCCGAGAGATCCCCTCGACCAGACAGTGAAGTGCTGCACCGCTCACGGATAGATGGAAGGATGTCCGATGCCCAGCTAGGGCAAAAGCTAGCCATAGTAAGCTCCCAATGTGTAATATTATATGTATTTCATTGGCATTTGTAGGTTATATCTTAGATTTGTATTTTATGTATTTGTCTTTCGCAATATAAACCTTTTTCTGTAATAACTTAGAGAGGAAACAGATTATAGTTATTTCCTCATCCACATCCAAACAGTGGGAGCTGGTGGCTCGAACCTTTACCCAGTGGGCCTATTTGGAAACCGTTGAGCTCATGGAAAGCCCACCCTGACCTCAGAGATAAATGTGAGTGGGCTGCGAGCACGAAACTGTATTGTTCTAAAAAACTGTTGTTTTTTCTACAACGCGACAGCTTTCTGATATTAGTGGCACCAGCTACCTTATGCAAAGTACTATGGTAATTAAGGCTGGTCACCTGTTTTTTTTTTTTTTTTCTGCTCTGCTCTGCTACTGCCACCTGGAAACAGTGTGTGCAACCTTCAGGTGACACATCATGTTACCGGACCAGAATGCCTCAACAGTGTGGAGGCACATTGTTTGAAGCAGTGATTACTGTACCCTTGAATTAATGACTCACTTACCTTTGTGAACGAGGCTCCCAGGCTGTGTGCACATATGCGGTGGCAACCAAGACAGAAGATCTGTTGCCTCACAAATTACCTGGCAGGCTTGTGTGTGCGTTTGTTTGTGTGTTTGTGTTTTTGTGTGTGTGTGTGTGTGTGTGTGTGTGTGTGTGTGTGTGTGTGTGTGTGTGTGTGTGTGTGTGTGTGTGTGTGTATGTGTGTGTGTGCATGCGTGAGTGTGCATGCATGGATGTGTGTGTGCGCTCACTCCTCCCCAGTCTCAAAGTAAACCCCCCTCTAGTCAGTGCTTCAGAAACAGGGAGTGCACACAACACAGTAAACACAGCAATCATCTGGTGCCCCACCTCCACTTCTCCCATTCTGAAGTGTCTTTGGGATTCCATCAAGCCAGTGTGTGTTTTTGCTCTTGACATGATAATTATGAATCATTAGTTTCTGTGTGCGTGTGTGTGTGTGTGTGTAGCAGTTTGAGTTAATACCAGCCTTGTCGTCTCACCCACCAGCCAACTGACACTCGACTGGTTGCTGAGATTTAAAGGCACTCCATCTCCCCACTCCAGCATCACGTTGACATTCATGCTGCCATCCTGCTGTGCTTTCAGTGTGCGCTTTGCTCCACAAGTGTTATTAAACTGTGAGAGCAACGCATTTCTTGAACAGATTCCTTTCCAGAGGAAAAATAAACTATTTTATATTGAGACGAAAATGGCTTCCAGCAGGGAAGTATGTTGCTTCTTTGAAAAGAACAAACCACAGGTGCACATAGAGAGCAACATTTTGGCTTAATTGTTTGCTTATTAACTAAAATTGTCATACTCTGTGCAGTTTGTGTTAATTCTCCAGGATATTAGCTATTTTTGTAGACTGGATGAACTCAGATGAACCACTTCGCAAATTTGAAATTTCTCTCAGGTCAGTCTGGAAAGCTTTCCCATCAATGCAACCAATGGCTTTGCTGATGGTGACAGGGTTAAAAAGATACAGATGTGTATTTTTTGGGGAATTGAGTTAAAAACTGAATTTAAAACCTTTGTAAACAAGAAATATGTTTTTACTGCACTTCTGAAACAATTTGAAACATGAGTTTAATGCTTAAATTTAGGTTTAATTTCACTGCTGGTTACACCCCTCTAAGTCGTAAAACGGAAACGTTTTGGAAACTGGCATCAATGGGATCCTTTCCAGACAGACCTGCAGAGCAAATTCAAATTTGATAACAGGTTTGTCTGGGGTCGCCCAGGAAGATTTTGTTGTTGAAATATTGTGAAATAAGATGTACACAAAAACAAAATAAACAAAATACAAAAGATGTTAGACAGACAGTGGTAGCTTAGTAGAGGAATATACCATTAAGGGTTTATATGAGTTCCCACACATTGTCAGGAGATATATCACATGAATTATAGGTAAATGTTTCCCACTCAGTCCCCATTGTTATCAGCCCTGCCTTTCCTCATTGTCAGATGTCTGCAATGGCTGATGCGTAACATCACAACAGTAGGGAGAACAATCTAAAAACCCCTCACCTTAGGGAGATACAGCAATGATACTTTGCGGAGAGGTCTGCACACTTTCACACTAGTGAGTAGTATCCACATATGGCAGTCCATATCTCTGCACCAATCTGTTCTATCCTCAGCGACATTCATTTACTGGCCTTGTCAGTTATCTTTGTACAATTAATTTAGCAATATTCTAAGGCCATGGCCTCAAAAATTTCAACTACCTGCCCAGAATATGAAACCTATTCCTGTCGTGTGCTCCATTAACGTTGTCTTTGAATGAGATCAAGTCAGTGGCATAAAGTGTTCATTGATTCTCTGATTACACCACAACACTGCATCCTAATTCATTATTTTCAAAGTATAGTGGGTCAGTAGCCTGCCTGCCAATATCTACTATCTTTTTCATCCGTTGATATGGCATTATTGTATTATTATCCTGTTAATGTGAGTAGTTTCACATTGACAAAGCAGTGTTTGCTTTTAGTAATTAAACTGTGAGGGCTAAGCTACAGTGGAGTACACACACACACTACGATTTACGGCTTCCCTATGCGGTCCTGAATCCGTGCAGTGATGGCCTAGGTGGGGCCTCCTCTGCATCCTGGCGCTTTTGGAGTGGGAGGAGCAGGTACTCAAGTATCTCTAAGTGTATCGGCGGCACTGTGCGGCAGCCATGCATGTTTTATCGCCTCTGTCGGCTATCAATTTGTCCACAATCAATAAACCTTCACCGTCCGACGGGCTCCTGGATGACGAATTAGATGCTCACCTCCCACGGCTTCTTCATTTACACGCTGAGCTTGTTTACAGTGTGCATGTGTGTGTGAGAGCACCGTAATCTCACTCCGTCGTTCCCCTCCCACCCCTAGTATTGCTCTGTGCACCTGACCACTCTGTGATGCTCTTCGGAACACATTCACAGGGAAGGACACTAACATCACAGCCACTAGTGCACTATTGTCTTTTCACACATTGCAATTGAATGGAAGTCTGTGTGTGCCTGTGTGTGTGTGTGTGTTTGTGCACACTACTACCTTCAGGGTTCGCCTTCAGGTCATTTTGTCACCCAGATGACAGTTAATTGAAGCTAGCTGTTATTTTAATTGGCTTGCTTTCCTTTCTCCTCTCAAGCAGTATATGCACCACAAGTATCTTTAGTCTCCTGGAAATGAAGACTCTTATATCACTTGTGCGTAGCCTATTAGGCTGCATCGGTAGCCACAGCAGAGAGCCAATAAAGAGAGCGTTTTCTCAAGCTGCTGTCATGTTTATGTGACTCTGCCTTAGCAGCCTGTGCTTGCGGAATTAGACGCACTGCTGTTGTGTCAGAGGGAATGACCTCTCCTGTGCTTATGAAAGCGCGGTTTATTAACACAGTGACTGTTTAATTGTGGTGAGTTGATTAAATTACATGTCATACGAAATGACTTCACATGGGGCCCCAGTGTCACATTTACAGAACTCTAATGTAACGCTAAAGCTAATGACGCTGTCACTAGAGGAGTCCAGTGTCAAGCTGCGTCTTCATACTGCCAGATAATGTCTTTATTATTTTATTTTAGCTACTGTAGAGTTCATAATTTATAACGTGTGTGAGTTGGGTAGGTTTGCATTACATATATATTATTTAATAATCTGTAATGTATTAACATATAGTATTACTTTCTGTGCTTGCTGAACTTACTCATATTTGTAATCATGCACTCTATCTGACTAGAGGGGATTTTATATCATTGTGTTCATGAAGTATCTTAATGCATACTGTAACT